>NW_028294919.1:0-131453 GCF_964341445.2 Mesoplodon mirus | reverse complement strand
GAAAGAGAGAGGTGATAGAGTTTCAAGAAGGAGGAAGTAGATGACAGTGTCATCCTTCAGAGAATGTGAGTGTCCATTGGATTTGGGCAGTTAGGTCCCCAGTGACCTTAGAGCAGTTCAGTGAAGTGGTGGACAAAAAGCCAGATGGCAATAAACTGAGGGTGTAGGGCTGCCTGTCGGGGCCAGGCGGGGCTAGTGAGGACAGTGGGAATAGGCTACTCTCAAGGAGTTTGGATGAAAAGAGAAAATAATTAGCAAAAAAGAATTTTTTTAGAATGAGAAGGACATATTTTATATGTTGAAATGAAGGAACCAATAAAGGAGATCCTGAAGATGTAGATAACAATTTAGAGAATTGGGGAAACATGGACATATGAATAAGAAAAAAAACCTTGCACAGTATATAAAAATCACTTGTATCCTTCGAGCTGGATGGATACTGGTAAGTTTGGGAGGAAATAAAGGTAAGAAGAGATAGAAGTTAAGTAAGTTTATACTGATAGCCTCAGTTTTCTTTGACACAGATTTTTCAGAGACACATATATACACATACATAATTACCGTTTGAAAATTCTTTCATAGTTACATGTTTTATTAATCACGTCTGAGAAAAGTCACTGATTTTCATTTTGTACAGCATTATCTTGTAAGGACAAGATACAGTGACAACTTCCATGCTTTTTGCATATCAGAGCTGACATTGAAAGTATCTGCATAATTGAATTTTCACTTCTTATTTGTAATAAGTTTATCCTTAGGAGGATACTTTCATAGTGTTTGATCACAGATGAGTTTGGGCGTTGCTATCACTCAATAATGTTAAGCATCTGTCAGGTTCTCTCCTATACTATATATTAATTTTTTGTCCGTTAAGCAAATATTTATTGGCGGCCTGTGGGAATAAGATACACCTAGGCCCTCTTTCCTTGGTATATTCACAAAAGCCTCTGAAACTAAATTTCCAAGTCAGGCCATACTAAGGCCTGGCATAATAAGTTTTCATTGTTAACAGTTTTTTTTGTGTTTGTGGGGGTTTTTTGTTTTTATTTTTTGAAGCAAGGATAAGACACTGTCTTAACTCAGTAGTTGTCCATTCATTAATAAGTCAAAGAAGACATTGATGAAGCATGGTATTTTGAATATCCTTTCCACAGCATAGGTAATGGGCCATCCTGAAACTCTGGTGAGATGCTTATCATTTTCAGATTTTGGAGTGGCTGAGAAAACCCTATTACACCTTGAATTATCACTAGAAACATGAATTCAGCCAAATAAAAACAGTGCCTCTGCCTACTGAGGTGGTCAATTTCCATCTCAACAAAAGTGACCATTTCTCCTTTAGATTAAAATCAAGAAAATCCCCTCTGTCCAGGATGCAATAATGGGGTGCACGAAAGAGGAAAACTGAAGCTATTCCCTCTTTACACCTGAACAGTGAATTCATTCTGATATCAAATATTTGTTATGATTCTGTTATGACCAGGTGCTTTATTGTTTAGAGATCAAGTTACTGTTCATTCTTGGTAAGTAAGAAAAATCCACGTTTTAGGACTCTGAATAGTAACTTTATATATATATTATATATATATATATTAAAAATAAATATGTATATTATATGTAATATATATTCCACCTATTCAACAAAATTGTAACTTTCATCATCTCTTACGAATGATGAACTGTATTCACTCTTTGGAAAGGGCTTATAGGGAATTAAAGTCTCCATATACTTTTTATATAAGACCATGGAAACCAAATTCTCAACTGGGAGCAAACTTAGGTTTTGCTCTGAAGGTTTATGCTTGCCTGGCCTTAGAGTGGTAGGCCAGGAACTCAAGTTTTTTTCCTCTAAGTTACTTTCATTGATGCCACCCTGAAAAAATTTGGAGGGAGTATTTTTGAAATAGCTTTATCTCAGTAACCCTTTAAAAATGCTTCAGGGTATGGGGAACATAACTGTCAAAATGTTCAAGCAACTCTTGTTGATGTAAGTGTAATTGATCAGGAGCAATACAGGAAGGAGCTGGGTACAAAAGACAAAAGGCGTGAGGCTATTTCATGTATTGTTTTTGGCTTATTGTACAAAACAGAGAAAGTCTCATACACTCGCGCAGCCAAGGTCCCCTACTGTTCTCTCCTTTTAGTAGAAATAAAAGAGAGCTCGTTTCTCAATAGCAGCATTCTATCCTTAAGTGGGTACACAGTGATATTCTGATGGTCTCTGGAGCAGAGAATAATTCCGTGGCAGCTCTGACCTCCAGTCACCGGGTTCTCTGTAACTTAGTCTTTCATGGCCAAGGACTATAATCATTATTTCGATTTATATTTAGCATCTCAAAATGGAAAGGATTCCATGGACAACAAAGCAGGAAGTGATTTCATGAAGTGTTTTAGTATGGATAAAACAATAAACTATAAAAATACAAATCATCAGTGAAGCTTTTTCTTTCCGGAGAACTATATTCAGAAATTAATGTAAGCCTCTAAGGTGCGCATGTGTGTTTTTTCACCCATGATCATGTTTGTATGTGTGTGCATTCCACTGCTACAGGAGACATGCACAATGATATCAGATTTGTACTGGTTTCTCCCAAGAACTGTGTGCTCGCAGGGTTCGTTCAGGAAGGTGAGTGCCCTACCACCACATCACAGTCATATCTCATCACCTTCGGCGGGAATAGTTGACACTTTAACCTCACATGCAGGCTTATTAAATTAGTATTACTCATCAGAACTTGCTTACTAATAAAACAAGCTGAATTAGCCACTGCAGAATCATATTTGGAAATTCAATGAAAATTTTACCTTTTTAATAAAGGCCCAGAAATATTATTTCAGAGCAGGTGGTACAGAAAACTGTGGTCAAATTTGACATTCATTCATCATGGAAGTGTGGAACGTGACGGGTGAAAATTGATATTGAATTCTTTCCTCTAATATTTGGAAGAGTTCTAACAGGTAAATCAAATGAGATAACAAGACATATCAAGTCTCACTCATTTCTATGATCACATCCTCCCCACATATCACTCCTTCGCCTGCCATGTTTTGAATAATTCAATGCCCATAGTCTTTCCAGTCCAGTGTATTATAAGACACACTCAAGCTGGGTTTCAATCATATTAGACTGAAAGCTGAACATTTTAGGAAGGATTATTTAAAACCAAATGCATCTTGAGCCCAACAGCCTTTGAAACCAAACAATCCTGGGAGTTCAGTTGGATTCAGAAAAATTCAGTAATCCTATTTGATGTTTGTTAACTGTATCAATATTAACAACCTTCTGCTGGATTTCAGCACTGATTTGAGAGCTGAGTTACTACTGGTCTTGTATTTTACCTAGTTGTGAAAGCACTGAGAGAGTTGTTCTTGGGTTGAACTTGACCCGCCTCTGGGAATGCTCTCTGTTCTATCCATCTTGAAAAGCTTTATTCAAGTGCATTTCTCTGCCTGCCTTCTCTTCACTTGCACCCCTTGGGAAAACGAAAGATGCTCAAATATAGATGTGAACACGGCAGGTGCTCTGCTTGGCAATGGTGTCTTTCAGCTTCCCAATAAAAAATTATATTGCTGACCACCCATTTGACTGAAAAGTGACGCATTTTACTGACAGATATCTGGATTGAGATGCCAAAAGAAATAGGTCATTTCAAATTTCCTTTTTAAGTCATAGCTTTGTGTTGCCACACTACTTGTTCAAAACTCAGATCATGAAGGTTCCTTCCTATGACCTGCAAATAATTAAAATGTTCTTCAACAGGCTCTATGAAAAGCAAGTAGAGGGGCTTCCCTGGTGGCACAGTGGTTGGGAGTCCGCCTGCCGATGCAGGGGACACGGGTTCGTGCCCCGGTCCGGGAGGATCCCACATGCCGCGGAGCGGCTGGGCCCGTGGGCCATGGCCGCTGGGCCCGCGCGTCCGGAGCCTGTGCTCCGCAACGGGAGAGGCCGCAACAGTGAGAGGCCCGCGTACCGCAACAACAAAAAAAATAAATAAAATAAAGCAAGCAGAATATTCCTAATTATCAATCTTTGTCTTGAGTCATATAGTTCTTGTAATTTCAAGGAAGAGAAACTCAAATGTAAAGTGTTACAATAGCCAAGCACACCAGCACTATTATCTAACCATTCAGCAATTTTCTCTGCCAAGTCACTCTGAACCTTAGACTACTGAGGATGTCTTCTTAATTAATTTTTTTTTTTTTTTTTTTTTTTTTTTTTTGCGGTACGCGGGCCTCCCACTGTTGTGGCCTCTCCTGTTGCAGAGCACAGGCTCCTGACGCGCAGGCTCAGTGGCCATGGCTCACGGGCCTAGCCGCTCCGCGGCATGTGGGCTCTTCCCAGACCGGGACACGAACCCGTGTCCCCTGCATCGGCAGGCGGACTCTCAACCACTGCGCCACCAGGGAAGCCCTTAATTAATTTTTAAAATTCTCCTCTTTTGAGTTAAAAATGGTCACAATTTTATAAGTAAAATTAAAGAAAAATACCAAATAGAACATCTGAGATGTTTCCATTAGGCATTATATATATATACATAAATTTAATAGATATACATATATAAATGCACTGGGATAAATCTCCATCTTCTGTGTCAGTCGGACATAGGTCCGTTTTCTTAGGAATAGGGAACTCCTTTCACAATGGACGTGAGGAAATTGGCAAATGTACACCATATAAGTACTTTTGGATGGTAGTGAACAAGTTTTCAAGACACACACACACACACACACACACACACTGAAGAATATCAGAACACTTAACGTTTCAAAGACACAGGAAGAGAAATGCAAGTTTCCCCTAGAAAGCCTTTTGTTTTTTTGAAGTCAGAATTCTGAAAAGATGTTTTTATCAAGCCAGCTTTTTCTAACTTAACTGCATATGCAATAAAAGAGTCCTATCTTAGTCATTTTTAGGGCAAGATTTTCTTTAAGTCCCAAGAAAATAAGCACTTGTAAATGTAAATTTTGTATGTACATAAACCTGGCCAGGATATCCGTTGGAGGCTGGAAATCTGTTGTTGTTCCTTTTCCTTTTGTATTGAAAGCTAAGTTCCCCATTCTGAGTTCAATTTGTGAAGATCACTTTTATTTTGACAAACTCTATTAAAGTAGCCAATTCAAGGAAGACAGGTTAGTCTTCCACCTAATTACCCAGTCCAACTTTTACTCAGTGTCTTTCACCTGAGCAAAGTCTCCCCAGTCTTTCAACTGAGGATAAACCACGCAGTGTCTAAACTGAGCAAGATCTTCCCAGTGTCTTTTAAGTGAGGCTAACCCACTTGAGCAAAAGTCTTCCCAGTGTTTTTCTACCGAGGTTAAACTCTCAGTGTTTAAACTGAGTAAAAATCTTCCCAGTGTCTTTCACTGAGGATGACCCAGGTACTTCTTCTTGAAACCAAGTTTCAAGGATCACCTACTACTCAAGAGAAGAGTTTAACACCACTGAATAAAACTTAGGATCATCAACCAAAACTGGAGATCCAAGAACCAGGAGATACTCACCCAAATTCGTCTGGACTCTCGGAGAAAGCGGACAGGCCCAAGAAGCCTCTGCTGGTGCCAGGACTCTGGATCCTCATAGAGTTCAGGCAAAGAAGAAAAGTCTGCTCTGGGCCCCTTCATTGGTTGCCAAGACTGCTGACTGAAAAATATGCACAACCCAAAAGGAGAATTATGTTTTATTTGGCAGATTTTCTGAGGACTTAAGCCCAGAACACAGCCTGTCAGATCACTCTGAGGAACTGCTCAGAAGACCTAAGGGAGGAGTCAACAAAAACCAGGTAGTCAGAACATCAAAAGATTACTATTAATTAAAGAAAACTAGACCTCTCAAGTTAAGGACTTTAGCACTTTTCTATGTATGAGAAGATGAAAGAATCTGGGCTCCGTGAAATCATTCCTTTGATATGCACCTTAACTCTAGAACCAGTACCCTGTTTTTCTCCATCCCGAATCCCCTCAAGGTGCACAGTTGAGGGTTCCTGCTTTGACATCTGACTTGATGACTGCAACATCCTTTGTCTACTGATATGGCAGGGAACATTTTTCATCCACGGGTAAGAAATTGAGGAGAAAATTAACATAATTCAAGATATAAAACCATTACAATACTAAAAATTCCCAAATGTCAAACAAACATAAGTACCCTTGACCTGTAAAATGGAAGATGCCAAAGAAGGGAAAAAAAGAAACAATAAAGAAAATGTAGAAAATAAAGCATAAAATAAGATGGCAGAAATCAATAACAGTAGAACAATAATTAAATAAATCAAGGTAAATGTTATCATAAGATTTTTAAATTTCAAAAAAAAACCCCATCAAACAAAACATATTGAAAATAAAGTAATAGAGAAAATTTAGAGAGCAAATATGAATGCAAGGAAGACCTGTTAGGTAGTTAGTCAGACATTAGCAGCAAGGAGGTGACAGTGGTGAGAAAGACAAGAAGAAGAAATTGAGTCACACCCAGCCATCTGGGGACTCTCCCTTGACTCCACCCAGAACGGGAGAAACTATGGTCGGGTGGTGGGCAGCTTATCCTGATAAAGAGAGGCACAGTAACACAAGGGGACTTCTCCAGGCTGTGCATGCCCAGACCAGACAGACATATAACCTATAGTAAATCCAAACTCATTATACCATAATTACAATAAACTACATGTGGTTTTGCCCCTCCCCCCACCCAGTAGGCATTTCTTGGGGATTCAAGGATGAGAGCATGCGCAGCAGAAAACTTGTTCCATAGCTCAGGACTGTCAATCAAATAATGATCCTTGTCACTCACCCCCACCTCTCTGCAAAATGCTCCTTAAAAGCGCTCGTAAGCCTTTATAGGAATGCTGCTTTCAATTTGCAGAAACAGTACACCCATCCCCCCCCACCCCGAGAGTGTACCTTTGCTTCGATATACTTTGCTTTGGGCTTGCTTCACTTCGCTGAAATAGCCTGTTCTCAGAAACAGCCTGCTCTTTCTCTCTCCTTCTCTCTCTCCCTCTCTGAGAGTGTACCTATGCTTAACTAAACTTTGCTTTCTGCTTAAGCTTAACATGGGAGTTTGCGATCCTTTGCTTACTATCATGGAACCAAGATAGCTGGTCCAGGCCTTCCACTGACCTCCTCGGTTGAAGCTATTTTGTTACAAAGCATGTCCACATGGTGACAGACCTAAGTCTAAATTTTGATAAAAGGTTGAATTAAGGTGAGAATATCACATGGGAGGAAAAGACTGTAGGAACAATAGTAGATGTAGGAGATATGTTTGTGAAAGTGCACATTCATGGCAATATAGCCAAATAAACTCACATGCCCACGTTCCCACTAAAACTGTATAAAATTATGACCAACAAGCAGAGAATACACATTATTTTAAAGCCCTCATGGGGCATTAAGACATATTTACCATGTGAATCCTTCAGTGAATCTTGTGTTACTGCTAAGGGATAGGAAGTGGTGTCATAAGGGAATTTTGTGTAAGACTCAAAGCTCCCTTTCTATATGGTTCAGGCTGGACTTGAAGCTTCAGGGGCCTGGGAGGATGGGGCAGGAAAGGCAAGGCACACTCAGAAAAGAGAATACATACATAACACACTAGGGATAGCTGAAGAGGCTGCTTAAGACCTGGCTCAGCCCCAAGGGTTTGACCCCTAGTCCTACTCTTCACCCTACAGCCCTTTAGGGTCAGGACCTTGGCTCACCCTAACCCATTCCTAGCTTCCGGGTATAGAATGCGTGCACATGTCTGAATGTTAATGTTCTCTCAAAATTTACATGTTGAAATCCTACCTCTTAAAGATAGGAGGCCGGGCCATGCAAAAGTGCTTATGAGCTTTCATGAATGGGATTAGTGCCTTATAAAAGAGACTCCAGAGATATCTCTAGCCTCCTCCCATCATATGAGGATACAGAGAGAAGGCTCCAGCTGTGAACCAAGAAGAGAGCTCTCACTACGAGGTGGCCATACTGGTGACTTGATCTTGGGCTTCCCAGCCTCCAGAACTGTGATAATAAATGTCTCTTGTCTTTAATCTACCCAGTCTATGGTATATTGTTATAGCAGCCCTAATGGATTCAAAATTTATCTGGAGAGTGGGGACTGTCTTATCGTTGCAAACTAAGAAGTTGGGTTGAGACAACATATGAACGATTTTTTTTTAAGTAGAAAATTATGGATTATTGGATTTGAAAGTACTAGATTGGTTAAGGAAAATGAGTACGTGTGTGTGTGCGTGTTTGCAGTGTGTCCCAAAAGTTTTTGTGCAGTTTAAAGGTTTACTAACTCCAGAATTATAAACACTACAAACTTACAAAAATATCATTTGAAGGTTTAACTGTTACCAGATGCAAGTCTGTGTGCCTGATGCACAGTGAGGCTAAATACTGAAACATCAGAGTTTGGAGCAGAGAAAGGTTTACACAGTGCCATGCAAGAAGACACGTGGCTCATGCCCAGGAAAAACCCCAAACTCCCTGAAGGCTTTCAGCAAAGCCTTTTTAAAGGCAAGGTGAGGGAGGGGCATGGCTAATTGTTGCAAATATCTTGGTGTTGGATCCTTTGTTCTAGCAGCTGGCCAGATGGGTCAGATCCTGGTCAGGTCACGTGTTCCTGTAAACCGCCAACAAAACAATTATTCTTCTCTGTTCTGCAACTTTTTATCTCCATGAATGGGCTCTTAAAAGTCAGAGCCTTAGAAATAGGCTATCCTGTATATTTCAGGCTCTAGGCAACATTGTTTTACAAAAAGTGCAGAGCCAGCCTGGGTCACAGGGATGGACAGAGTTAGCTCAGGCAACAAAGCATAAAGATTAAAGTAAAAAAGATCTGATGTGGAGTCAGATTTGTTCTTCCCTATTACATAACTATTTATAATTCTTTCATACTTATGAATTTTGAAAAATAAATTATTTTAATTTTTGTGTGTAGTTCCCTCTGATAGAAAATGAGGCAAAACATACACTATTCAAAATTCACAAAACTAAATAAGTGTAAAAGAAATTCAAGTTCTATCCCTGGGTTTACACAAGACACAAACATGACATGGGAAAGTTGGAGCTGAGGACAAAGGAAATCCTGAGTAAAAATGTCTGTGAAACAGCCAGTCTTCCAGGGTCAGCTTAAGATGTTCAAGAGTTATCAAGTTGGTGGGCCTCAAGTAAAGGTCTCTAATGGATGAAGGAACCAGGTTCCAGATGGAATGAACAGAAAATTGACTAAGGTCTCTCTGACAGGATGAGAGTAGTTGGAAGGAGGGATCTGGAAGCCCCAGGAGGGTGCAGGTGTCTGTGGGTCTGGATGGGAAGGAAGGGCAGTGATTCAGCCTCTTTCTCTTATTGCCCCTCCCCCACACTCAGGAGCCCTTTGTGACAAGGCCACAGCTCTGTGATGCAGGCCTGGGGTTCTGCCATCAAGTGAACTCCCAGTGCTCTGTTGCCTGAGGGCAGCAATGCAGTTCAGAAGATGGAGAATCTCTTTTCTTTGAAAAACACGGTTGCTATCTGGCTGAGATCCAGCCCAACTTCCTGGGTGATTGATATCATCCTTGGGTTCCTGTGTGGACTGGGGCTCTTCCTAATGTTACTCCCCTGCTTCCAGAGTAATCCATTCTTAGCACCACCTAGGAAACATAGAAACATCAGGAAGGTAAGAAACCTTTGGCTTAATCCCAGCAGAGATTATCTCTTTTTTTCTTATTCTTATTTCCACTTTTCTTAACCACCTAGAGAGACTCCTGAGATGGGAGCTCTCAGAAAAGTAGAGAACATCATCCTTCTAGGGAAAAGCCAGGCCAGAGAGGGGTTAGAGTGGGCATGAGGATTTCTAGTCTAAGATCGTGGACCAGGAGTTCAGGTATGGTAGAGGGCTCCAGGGCAAGTCCCCAATGCAGTGACTAATGGTTAAGGACTGGATTACTAAGAGTTCAATCTCTGCAGGAAGGCTGACTCCTGAGCCCTGGTTCACCAGCCACCTTCCCACAGCGGGTGTCTCAAGTGAGACCTTCCTCTGTGTTGGGGCTGATCTAAGGGCAATGCTGAGCCCCTGAGAGCCTGAGAGAAGAGGCTGGAGTGGAGGTCTGGCCTTGGGAAGCAGAATCCTATCTGACAAAGCTCACGTGGGCATTTAGGTCTGAGAATGTGTGTGTTTCTTGATCAGAGGAACAGTGACAGAAGAAATCTATGGTGATTAAAACTTAAAAAATCCTTCTTGGGCTACCCTGGTGGTGCAGTGGTTGAGAGTCCGCCTGCCAATGCAGGGGACGTGGGTTCGTGCCCCGGTCCGGGAGGATCCCACATGCCGCGGCGCGGCTGGGCCCATGAGCCATGGCCGCTGGGCCTGTGCGTCCGGAGCCTGTGCTCCGCAACGGGAGAGGCCACAACAGTGAGAGGCCCGCGTACCGCAAAAAATAAATAAATAAATAAAAATCCTTCTTTGCACTCTTCAAAGAAGAAAAACTGAAAATATTTTTATCCACTTTAAAAATAAGTAAAAGGGGAAAAAACCCCACAGAGTTTTAGTTAAATGTAGAAAGTCATGTTGTTCATGAACACAGCTTGCCTAGATAGATGACAGTGAGAGTTGGGTGTTAGCCCCTCATTTCTTCTTCTCTCTCAGCATCAAGTAGAGCTGAAGGGGAGGAGCAGGAGTAGGAAGAAAAGTGGATCTTTGAAAGGTAAGCCTTTGCCATTCAGTCCTGCGTGCCCCCGAGAGTTAGCTTCCATCTCTCCTAATCCTGAGGGCCCAGCTTCACGGTCTCTGAGGATGCCAGTGGCAGAGCTTATTCTTCAGGAAACAGAGCCTTGGGAAGGCTCGTTGGAAGGAGATCAGAGCCCAGATACTTCCCAGAAATTTGTGCTTAGAATGAAGCCATGAGGACCTAGAAATGGGGTGTGTGGACTGTGGTGGACCATTGGTGCCTGGGTTGGGAAGTGGGACCTCCAAGTCCAACTGTGGACAAGTTGTTTAACTTTGCTCAGATTCCTCTGTGTGATGACCACTGACCTTTCTCCCCTACACGGCAGTTGTAAGGGCTACAGGGGTTAATTAACGTGAAGGCACTTTGCAAAGGACAAACCCTTTTCAAGTGAGACTTACCATCACTGTCAGGGACATGTGGCCTTGGACACTGATACTTGGGCTCCAGAGTCTAATCCTCCAAAGATTTCCCTAAAGGGCCATTGCACTCAGCCTCCTGAAAGACTCTTAGGCCTCTGCCTTCACCACCATGACCCAGTCTCCTGATTTCCAGCTTGCAGAGATTGCCTGGAAGAACTGGAGGGGACTCACAACCTGGTTTCACTTCTGCAAAGGTAAAGAATCTTTCCCCTTCTCTCCTGGGTCGTCCTTCCTCCCAGAGCCTATAATGTGACCCCAGCCCTGGGAGGGGGAGCCATGGGAGGGCGTGGCTAAAGCCCTAGGGTGAGGGAGAGCAGGAGCATTATGAAGTCAGTGTGGGGGCAGAGGAGGGTTCTTGGGCTGCAGGTGCCCACCCCTGCCTGTCCTGTCCAGCCATCCTGGCCCCATCTGCTCTCCTATAGCTGCCTGGGGAGGCTTCCTGGCAAGGGCAACTTTCATCAGCTCTCATGTCAAGACCCTCCTAGTGAGACGTGCAAAGCAGTGCCTGCTGGAGCCTGTGGAAGATACTGCTTGAAGGGTTGGGAACCCTGCATGAACACCTCCTGTAGGGCTTCCTTCCTTGATCCAGACACTCGAGAGGTGCTGGAAGCACACATTAGAAGGTTTTGGGTAAAGCACAGGTGGACCCTCCCCCTCAAGGTCCTCAAGCCCATAAATCTCTTGAAGCGGAAAAAGCTCCAACCCTCCACCGTTCTGCAGTTTGCCTCTTCCCCTTCAGCCACCTGTGTGTCTGGGTCCCACTCAACAGTCAAGTGTGCTGAGTTCCTGGAGAAACCTCCTCAGGCTCATTCAGGAGAGAAGGTGATAACAGAAGAGTCAGTTCCTACCCTGAAGAGGCCTCTCCTTGTCCCCTCAACTGTGTGTAAGGAAATCCAGAGTGCCCTGGGAGCGATTCCATCTGCTGACTACCATGGGCCCTCAAAGGCTTCTCTGACTGGACAGGAGGGCAGGC
Organism: Mesoplodon mirus; assembly: GCF_964341445.2. NCBI lineage: Eukaryota > Metazoa > Chordata > Mammalia > Artiodactyla > Ziphiidae > Mesoplodon > Mesoplodon mirus. The sequence goes on along the minus strand of NW_028294919.1, from coordinate 119,373 downwards.
CACCTTCTCAGTCCCTCACACTCAGCCTTGTGGGCAGAACCTGGAAGAGTGAGACTGTGGAATGGGTCAAGAGGCACAGCCTAGAGCCAGGTCCAAGTTCAGCAATGGTCAGGAATGAGCCAACGGAGGAGAGTGGTGGTCAGGCCTCAGGAGACCCCTGCCATAGGGTAACAGTGATGGAGGTGAACTTAGGATCCCAATCTTTGAGAGGTGAAGAGGCCAGGGAGGCTGTGGAGGCCAAGGAGTCTCCTGCTCTTCAACCACAGTCTAGTGTTATCTTGGAAACCAAAGTGTTGACAAAATCCGAAACCACAAATGTACATATGAGGAGTTTAGAGGTGCCAGGGGCCAGTAAACGTTTCCTACTACCTAGAATGTCTGTTTTCCAACATCCAGGTGAGCCATGCCTTAACATGGGGGTTGCCAGTGAGTTTAACTCCAAAGTAAAGGTACAGTCAGACAACCAGCTTCAGGACTTTCCCAAACACATGTTCCTTGCTGCAGACAACTTGGCTTCTCAGGTGCCTCAGTGCCATCCCCAGAGAGTCCCCACCAGAGACAGGTTAGCTTCCCAGGAGCCAAGTGGCCTTATGGAAGCCCAAAGGAGCAACCTAGGGCAGCAGGAGCCCAAAACTTCAAAACTCCAAGACTCATGGAAGAGCCAGAGCAAGATGATTGCCCCTACTTACAAAAGAGAGGACTGTAGGAGGCATAAACCAGGCGAGCATGAAGAAAGGTTTAAAGAATTAGGGACCTCTCAAGCTGGAAGTATGAGCCGCCCTGCCCAGGTCAGGGGAATAACAGACTCTATTGGGAGCAGATGTCTCCAGCTCATGCCAGAGAAGAAACATAGCCCTCCAGAAAGCCTCTTCAGAAAAAGGATGAGGCTATTTTTAAAGTGGATTTTCCCCAATAAAAAAGTCAATGGTCGAGATGCTCTGCAAAAATTCAAGCCCATATCAGCCACTGCCCAGAGTCACGGATCAGTCAAAAGCAGATCAATCTTGAAGAGTGAGACTGCTGAGGGTCAGGCACTCATGACAGCTGTTGGACAGATCCCAGAAGAAAAAAGAGCAATTCACCATGGACTTCATGCCACAAAGTTAAATGAACACAAACTGGAATTCCAAGTCCCAGTATGTGGGTGTTTCTGCTGCCATAGGCTTACCTCCTACCCAGAGCAACGGAGAATGATGGGTTATACAGCCTGCAGTCATAAAGCCACCTCCAAGGGCCAGAGTTGTTCTATCAGGGAAAGGGAAGTCAGACACCAACATAGTTTGAAAAGTGTAAGGTTCGACGATGAGCAGCTGGGCCTAAGGTGCCTCCCATCCTTGCCCCCCAAGAAGAGTTTGTTTCCAGTTAGTACCTGCCAGTATGGGCCAAGGATTCCAGGTGCCCCAGCCCGCCATCAACACTGTCCAAGGCATTGTCATCTTTGGGGAGGTGTCTTGCCTGGTCGACAGTAAAATCCTTCTTTAGTCTTCCCTTTAGTAGGAAGACATGTCTCCAAGTAAACATTCAGTCCATGTAGAGAAAATGATTTTCTCCTTAGCACGTCCAAGGTATTTAATGTTCCCCAATACATGTATATATATATATATATATATTTTTTTTTTTTTCCTAATAAAAGCATAGTGTAATGGCTGCTGTCTGTGCCGTGCACTTTGTCTTCTAGAAGGGAGGGGCATGGAGGGAGGTGGACAGTAGCATCACAAGCTTGCTCCTTGTCTCGTGTCCCTTCATTGCACCTTATGATACTGTCATTACACAGACCAAAATTACTCTAGCAATGAGATGGGAAAAACCTATGAAACCCACACCCAAGGATCTGGTTCAACCAGTCTTTCTCCTCCTTCTATGCTACTTTGAACTTTATGCAACTGTAGTGGATAGGTTTACACGATAGGGCCGGACATTCCAATTCAGGCTCCAGGAAGTGTCAGAGCCAAGTGGATGGAAGTTTGGGGGGAATAGAGTATGGGCTCTGAGTTCAGAAACAGGAGAAATCTTGCCCCTGGATCTCTTGGTAGGGAATATACAACATCTGCTCTTAAGAGTTCCTTCTCTCTCTGATGAAGGTTGGGATTGAGGTATGCCCTATGAACCCCTTTTAGCTTAGCCATAATAAAATGTACAGCATCACCCTCCCCCACCTCTGTTTTTCCTACACTTTAGAGCAGCAGCAAGGATGGCATTTCCAGCTCTGTGTGTGTAGGTGGGGGGAGTATCAGGGAGGCTGCTGAGGGCTGTGTTGAGTCCAGTCCCATATAAATGAATGGCTGCGTTCATGGGTCACCTACCTTCCACTCTATGTTAACCCCAGAGAAGGAGTTTTGGATGAATGGAATAGGGGTGTGACTGTGGGTAGTAACTATCTGATGGTCAAACACTGTGAATTTAGGGTGGGATGTAGGTGTAGAAAAATCCTTGGATCCAAGGAAGGAGGCAAAGTGGTACCAGATTCCCATAAATTGCAGTTCTGAAAGAACAGCCCCCTGACATACAACCACCATCTAAAGGCCTAAAGGGGAGGAAAAGTTAAGGGTCCAGTAGCTCACCATGGCCCCACGCCAGGGTCTCTACTCTATTCCAACTCTAAGATCACAGACCTAGAGAAACCACCTTTAGGTCAAAACAGAAGGTCAAACTTATAGAAGTAAAGCAAATCAGGGAAGGTGAATCTCTTAATACTATATTTAATAAGCTTACACATCATCACCTCTTGACTTTTAGAAAGGATAACTTAACAATAGGTGTAAAAGCCAGGACTAGGGAACTTGGGATGTGACTCCTAGTCTGGTGACCTTCACATAAACACATGGCCCAAGGACTGCTCCAGGGGAGAGGTGGGGACTGGCTTGTGATTGTGTAGTAAGCCTTGCCTGTCTCCCAGTCCTTGATCACCCCAGAGCCTGGCAGGTGAAGAAGCAATCAGACAGGATTCGTGGTGGTGTGGAGGTGACCTGTGCAAAGTGGATGGGGCAGGGTGCAATCCAGGAGTGTTCCACTGATCTGCTTCTGGCACAGCTTTTCTTGTCTCCTGACCCCTGTCCATATGGAAAAGCAGGGAGATGAGGAAGAATTTCTCTAGAGTGATTTGGTATTTTCTGCCATGTGCAGGGCGCATGGTGGACACAGCTCCAGGTGGTGTCTTTCTCATTGTGGAGATTTCGGTTCCAGCTGATGCCCCTGATCCAGATGACAACAGAAATGGACCCCCATCTCCCATACCTGTCAGGCCCCTCAACACGTGGAAATGCTGTGACCTGGGGTGGAGGGGGCAGAGTGAGCACAGGACTGCTCACACCCCTGGTTTCTCCCTGGAGCCAGGTCCTACCTCTGGGCCCCGATTCCCAAGGCAGCCTCCAGAATGGGCAGAGCAGTGAGAGTGAAGCCAGGACTTGTGGGAGGGGTCGGTACCCAGAGGAGAGAGTTGACAGGGCTGGGACCTGAGCCTGGCTGCTGCTGGGTCCTCTCAGGGGCACCCAGAAGTGAGTTCTGGGAATATGGGGAAGCTGGACTTGGACCCCCCTGGCTCCTGCTGGGAGAGTGCCACAGACAGGTGATGCTGATGGAACAGCAAGAAAACAGAAAGAAGCAAGTCCCTTTGCCCTTCTCTTGCTGCTCCGTCTTCCATAAGGTACAGTAAGACAAGAAATTGAGAGACCAAAAGAAAAAAAGAAATGGAGAGACCCAGAGACAATACACAAAGACTTCACGGACACACCTCTCAAGAGACTTCTCACGCAAACACCTTTCTCAGAGATCACATACTGAGACCTCACACAGGGACCTCATGTTGCTTCACAGACCCTCAGACAGAAACCTAGCACAGATTTAACAGATTTCCCAGAGATACCTTCCAAAGGGACCTCATACAGAGACTTCACACAGAGATCTCACCCAGAGACAACACACAGAGACCTCACATCTATTCTTCAGTATCCATTGACAAGTCTTTCTTAGTGAATATGAAACCACTTAGCAAACTGGCAGCATGATAAATATATTATCAGTTGTGCCCCTCTGAGATCCACCAGACACTCACTGTCAGCATTACTCTAAATGGGGAAATGTTGGAGAAGTTTTGTTCTTTTGGAATGTCACTGCCTCTGAACAAAAGAATTATACATTCCAAATGTAGATTTTCAAATTTCATTCTTAGGTGTTCATTAGCTTGAAGATCACATATTACATTATTTTATTTTTATTTATTTTAGAGGAATGAAGAAAATAATGTTTATTTCTTAGAAATGCATGTAGTACTCTATTTTTTTATTTTAAAAGATTTTTATTGGAGTATAGTTGAGTTACAAATTTGTGTTAGTTTCAGGTGTACAGCAAAGGGAGCCAGTTATACATGTACATATGTCCACTTTTTTTAAAGATTCTTTTCCCACAGAGGCCATTACAGAGTATTGAGTAGAGTTCCCCGTGCTATACAGTAGGTTATTATTACCTATTTTGTATATAGTAGTGTGTATATGTCAATCCCAATCTCCCAATTTATCCTTCCCCCCTTATCATCTCCTGGTAACCATAAGTTTTCATTTGTACTCTTTTTTTAGGAGAATCACAAATTGTAAGCACAGCTAAAACACTGTCAGTCTCCAGTGAGAGAAAATATTTGTCCAGTTTAGTTATCATCCAGTCAAATGGTATCTGGCACATTTTTTCCTTTATTGAGGACAGAACTTAAACTTGAGATGGCTTACTTGTTTCCTTTGGAAACATAAGAAAAACCTGCAACAAAGGTACTCTAGGAATGAAATAAACCAAGAAAGAAGCATCCGGACTCACATTCACTTCCCAGAGGGCTGTGTAACTAGCACGTTATTTTGCACATAATAGCTTGCATCAGGTTTGTGGGGTTTGCTTTAGTTTTTAACAGGCCAATAATCATGTGAGGATTTTTCACAAGTCAAATTTCTGGTTTTAAATTTTACATTCTGGGCTTCCCTGGTGGCGCAGTGGTTGAGAGTCCGCCTGCCGATGCAGGGGACACGGGTTCGTGCCCCGATCCCGGAAGATCCCACATGCCGCGGAGCGGCTGGGCCCGCGAGCCATGGCCGCGGAGCCTGTGTGTCCGGAGCCTGTGCTCCGCAACGGGAGAGGCCACAGCAGTGAGAGGCCCGCGTACAGCAAAAAAAAAAAAAAAAAAAAAAAAAAAAAAAAAAAAAATTTTACATTCTGGCAAAATTATGCTTCTGAATATTATTTTATTTCTTAAAATGTGGTAATGCCCTAAAATGATATTACACAATCATAACGTTCAGCTAACATACTTAAAAAGATGGGCTATTAAGGATTCATTCTTCAATAATTCTATGAAATGCACATTTTCTAAGACATGCAGTTAGGATCCATTTTATATTCATTATAGGGTTAACACATTGCTTTAAAAAGTTTTGAAAGATTATAAAATATATGACTTAGCCTATGCTTGACATTATACATGTTACCTCATAAAATTACTGAGGGAAGGATATCTTAATATCTGAATTGAAGGTAGTGTACATTTAATCTACATTTGGCTTATAACAATGAATAATGAAAGGCTTTCATTTATTATATAGCTCACATTTTCCAAAGGGTACACTTCTAAAAGACTACTGATTTCTCATTGCTAATAAGCAACCTATTGTCCTTGCCTTGGTAAAATCTATTTTAATGACAGCTGGTTCTCTCCCAGATTATCCATTGGTATTACAGCGCCACGGTCTTTTAAGAGGAGCAGGGCTGACACGAGGACTCTTTGGGCTTATTTCTACAAGAAATTTAGTTTTTCTATTCTCCTAATTAAAAAATGGATAATTATTAATTTTTCACTTTCTTATGTCGTTGAATCAGAAAACAATGGACTATGGTCATATATGTCATCTAATACTCTATCAGATCACTTTTTTTAAAATAGTGCAGCTTACTCAGGTAAGTTTACTGATCAGAACAAAATGGAATCAATTAGGAAAAAGTTCATACAGGAAAATATCCTTTTCAAAGTTGACTATTTTAACACAGTTAAATAAGCGATTATTTTTTAATCCTTTGAGTTAAAATTGTTCAGGGTGGCCAAGAAAGTCTGGAAACATGAAAAATGTCCATAAAAGCACTTTATTACTATAATACATTGAATGTGTTGCTCCTCATTATTAATTCACAGTTCATTAAGCTGGGCAAAATTACAACGAACAATGTGCATTAAAGCAAAATTCCCATCAATCATTTTCCATCTGTCATACATTCTGTCAGATGATTTGTGTGTCTAATTTTCATGGAAAAACTTGTACCTTTACTCCAGAATAAGAAATCAAGGGGGATCAATCTATTAAAAAGATATTAATATTCCCAGACTCTGTGGCCTTCAGTATTTTTTTTTAAGAAGATTCACCTAGTGCAAATCTTATAAATATTTTTACCATTTAATATGCCCAGACAAAATGGATACAAAAATTAGATAAAAGAGAAAACAACAAAAACAGATCCCCTTTGTTTTCAAAACATTTGATGTTTACATCAAAATATTTTGTTGAAAATGAAGTGATTTTTAATCTATAGTTAAAAGACACTATAATGATATTTAGAACATATTACAGATCCGGATTTTTACAAATAGATTTTTACTTAAAACAGGTCTCACACTGATATCAATAAACCAGGCACTCTAGAACAAAATGTGGAGAGATGGCAATTATGCGATGACTTCTTAATACTCCAAGGGAAAAAGATTTTTTCCAAAGTAGTCCATCTACAATATTAACCCTTAAGATCTACTCCCCTTGATAGGTTTCAATATTATTTTCTCTTTTATACACATTTACTTTATAATTAACTCCTACAGGAGGACATTTCTGGAAATGTTCCCAGATATCTACAGCCACACTTTCGGTCATGATCACACCATGGAAAAAGTAGGGAACATCCAGATCCTGATGATCCAGGGGTTTCATAATTACCCCTTTGAGGTCAGTCAGAATCATCACCATTCCCAGAACAGGGTCGGTCTTTACATTTGTGCCCCGAGACATGCAGATTGTAACACTACCCACCCAAAGGCAAGTTGTCTTCCTTACTCAGGTTTGCAGGGGCACCACTCACTGTGGTAGCTAGAAGAGTCCGTTGCCCCCAGCCCGGACCTGCATTCTGTACTCTCCACACACACATCGTACCACAGATATACCAGTGGTGCTGATGAAACTTCCAGAAAGCTATAAAATAATGCGTGCCGGGCACGGTAGATGAGGATTCAGAAAATGCTAACATCTTCTCTAGGAAATAAAGGTGACATACCTATGTGGCTTTAAGCATTTTTGTGCATTAGCTGGCCCCCTGGATCTGGGAAAAAGCATCTGATTTTAAAGTTTCTCAGCCTCATTCTCTGCAGTGAAATCTGAAGCTCTTCCTTCCTTCTCTGAGTCCAGAAGCTGGAATTGATACAGTCTGCTCTCTGTGATTTGTCTCTACCATTTGTTTCCAGTGACCACTTCAACTCAGATATCTCTGAATTCAGGGGTCACTCCTAAACTTCAGGACGAAGGTCACTGCCCTTTTTATTCCCACCACAATTTTATGCTAGTAACCCTTTACCGTGTCAATAAATTTATTTTGTAGAATGTGCCCCCTGGACTCCACCTGCTAAATCTGTTTTTTGGGCAAATCATTTGTTACTTAGCTAAACAAATTTTATAAAATCATATTTCATAAAATTGTATTTTATAAAATGTTACTTTCTTATTTTATAAAATTGGTAAATCCAGGGATTTAGGCTTAATTATTATTTTTAAAAATGTTGGTACTCATTTTGCCAATTTTTCTCTTTTTACATATATCAGAAAATATGTTAAGAACTCAACTGTGAAGATACCACTATTTTTATTTTTTCTCACTTTTTGTACACAGGAAACAAGAAAGTTTGTTCCTTGGAAAACATCAGTCCTAAGAACGTACTAAGTTAAAGCTTAGCATGTTAGATCTGCGAGTAGCCTTGTCTTTTTTTTTTTTTTTTTTTTCGGTACGCAGGCCTCTCACTGTTGTGGCCTCTCCCGTTGCAGAGCACAGGCTTCGGACACGCAGGCTCAGCGGTCATGGCTCACGGCTCCAGCCGCTCCGCGGCATGTGGGATCTTCCCGGACCAGGGCACGAACCCGTGTCCCCTGCATCGGCAGGCGGACTCTCAACCACTGCGTCACCAGGGACGCCCAACCTTGTCTTTTTTTTAATGATGCTTTTTTCTGAATTGGTTAAAAAAAAAAAAAAAAGAAAAAAGCCTTAAGGCTTAGGAACAGAAGCAAACTGAGAATTAAAATCCAAATCATTCAAATGAAGTTTGTCAGAACAGTTTGTGTGTGGAGAGGACAGCTTCTAGGCACTTCAGAGGAACCAGCAGGACAGAATTGAGAATAGCCAGCACCTTACAGGGCTTCTCACAGAAATGCTTTAATGCAAAGAGGTGACTGGATTTCACAGGGAGACCAGGGAGAGGATGCAGAGATAATTAAATCACATTCAAGCACCTGTTTACCTGGGAGGTAAGTTCCTTCATATTGTGGTCAGATGCTGTTTAGGGGGACACTGGTGCAGGGGAGGTGTTGGGAGGATGAACTCTTTTCTGAGCGATTTTGCAAGTGTGAAAATTCATCCAACAGAGATGCTAGAAAAATTTGCTCCTAGTAGCGAGCGTCCAACATGATATTTTGGGACAAAAATGTGTATTTGGAAGAATTTTTCACAAAAGAGCAGTGATGGGAGGAAAAGATTCATATGGGCCTGGCTAGTAATATTCTTCCTTCACAATTTTCTTGTGGGTTCCTGAGGCCTGTTGTGACTGCTTGGAGACCTGGTCCCCAAGCAATGGCCCTCTTTGTCATACTCAGGGTAACCCAGGAAGTTGCTTGTCTGAAGCAGAAAAGGTTCTCCCTTCCACTCATGTCCTCTTGCTGATCAGATGAACACATGGCATCATCTACAGCTGAGAGGTGTTTGTTAACTACCTTTGTTTCATAGGACACAACTCATATATACTCTACAGTAATGTTTATCACTGTCTTTTATAATCTCAAGGTAAGAAGTAATCAGTGTTAAAATCATTCTACTGGAATAACAAAGCACATGATTTTTTTTCCCTAATAGTGATTGTATTTGTTTGCTAGGGCTGCCATAACAAAAGACCACACTGGCTACTAGGTGGCTTAAACAACAAAAATATATTTTCTCATAGATCTAGAGGCTAGAAGTCCAAGATCAAAGTATCAAGTTTAGTTTCTTTGAGGTCTCTCTCCTTTGATGGCTACCTTCTCGCTGTGTCCTCACATGGTTGCCCCTCAGTCTGTGCATGTCTGTGTTCTAATATTCCCCCCTTATAAAGATACAAGTCATATTGGATTAGAGTCCATCCATATGATCATTTTACCTTAATTTTCTCTTCCAAAGCAGTATTTCCAAGTAGAAGTTAAGCTTACTGTACAAGCAATCAGGTATTTAATTAAAGAGGCATTGCTATGGAGACAAAAAAACAATGGTTAATAATTGAGGCAAATTTCATATCAGTTTTTGAGTTCTGAGGGTAGACAGTTGAGAAGATCTCTAAATGTCAGGGTTAAAGCATCTTTTGTAGTTTGAATGTCCATCAGATGTTCAGGTAAACTTTCTGAGTGGTCCATATAGCAACAGGAACGAAGAAGACTGTCTAAACATGAGCTGCTGTGGAGATTTCTCTGAAGTTTATATTAAGATATCTACCTTCAGTATGCAGGACTTCAGAAAAAAAGGCAGTTTTAGTTTCAATTATTCCAAGTCAAAAGGGTGGGAGAAAATTTGGAAACACTAGTTTGGAGAGTTGTAGTCAGGTAGTGGAGGAAACTAGAAAAATTCAGGATATAGTCCAGTTTTCAGGTAATTAACAAAACTTCAAGGAAAATTAATAGCACTAGAATCTAATATCCACAATATGTATTTTGGTTTCTATCGAAAGATAATTTTTCTCTCTAAAATCACCCTCATTTCTATCAAAGATAGCCAAATTAAGACAAATTTGTTTGCAAAATAAGTCTAGATTCAAAAAACTTGGTCTTATTTATATAAGTATAGCAAGGATTGTGACTGACCATATAGGCTTATTTTTTATTTTTATTTTTTGCTTTTATTAAGAGAATTTATTGCCTCTCTCTCCTCCCAATAGCTCAGACATGAAGAAGCAACATCAGAGGAAGACAGACAGACAAATGGCTCTTTGAGTTTGTCCTGCTTGGCACTGGTGAAGGAAGAGGCAGCTTTCTCAAAGTTTTTATCTGCTTAATTGGATGTAGTAGAGAAAGGGAACAAGGAAAGTCAGAGGGTAAGTGAATAGGCTCTGCACCTACCAAGGATGTGTTATCCTCCTAATCGTCCCAGTAGGAATATTCCATTCATGTTCTTTGATCTGATCCTTGCATTGGAAGACACTTCTTTTTTTAATCTTTTTAAATTTAATTTTAATTTTATATTGAAGTATAGTTGATTTACAATGTTGAATTAGTTTCAGGTGTACAGCAAAATGATTCAGTTATACATATACATATATCCATTCTTTTTCAGATTCTTTTGCCATATAGGTTATTACAGAATATTGAGTAGAGTTCCCTTTGCTATACAGTAGGGTCTTGTTGATTATCTATTTTATATATAGTAGTGTGTATATGTGAATCCAAACTCCTAATTTATCCCTCCCCATACCTTTTCCCTTTAGTAACCATAAGTTTGTTTTTTAAGTCTGTGAGTCTGTTTCTCTTTTGTAATTAAGTTCATTTGTATCATTTTTTCAGATTCCACAGATAAGTGATATCATATGATATTTGTCTTTCTCTGAATGACTTCACTTAGTATGATAATCTCTATGTCAATTCATGTTACTGCAAATGGCATTATTTCATTCATTTTTATGGCTGAGTAATATTCCATTGTATATATGTACCACATCTTCTTTATCCATTCATCTGTCAATGGACATTTAAATTGCTTTCATATCCTGGTTATTGTGAATAGTGCTGCACTGAACACTGGGGTGCATGTATCTTTTGGAAGTATAATTTTCTCCAGATACATGCCTAAGAGTAGGACTGCTGGATCATATGGTAGTTCTATTTTTAGTTTTTTAAGGAATCCCATAATATTCTCCATAGTGGTTGAACCAATTTACATTCCCACCAACAGTGTAGGAGGACTCCTTTTCTCCACACCCTCTCCAACATTTTTGCAGTCTACAGTTTGTAGACGTTTTGATGATGGTTACTCTGACTGGTGTGAGGTGATATCTCATTGTAGTTTTGATTTGCATTTCTCTAATAATTAGCGATGTTGAGCAGACTTTCATGTGCTTTTTGCCCATCAGTATGTCTTCTTTGGAGAAATGTCTGTTTAGATCTTCTGTCCATTTTTTGATTGGGTTGTTTGCTTTTTTGATATTGAGCTGCATGAGCTATTTGTATACTTTGGAGATTATTCCATTGTCAGTCTCATCATTTGCAAATATTTTCTCCCATTCTGTAGGTTGTCTTTTTGTTTTGTTTATGGTTTCCTTTGCTGTGCAAAAGCTTTTAAGTTTTATTAGGTCCCATTTGTTTATTTTAGTTTTTGTTTTCTTTCCTCTAGGAGGTGGATCCAAAAAGATATTGCTGCTGTGAAAGAGTGTTCTGCCTGGATTTTCCTCTAAGAGTTTTATAATATCCAGTCTTACATTTAGGTCTTTAATGCATTTTGAGTTTATTTTTGTCTGTGGTGTTAGAAAATTGTTCTAATTTCATTTTTTTACATGTAGCTGTCCAGTTTTCCCAGTACCACTTATTGGAGAGACTGTCTTTTCTCCATTGTACAGTCCTGCCTCCTTTGTCATAGATTAATTGACCATAGTTGTGTGGGTTTATTTCTGGGCTTTCTATTCTGTTCCATTGATCTATATTTCTGTTTTTGTGCAAGTACCATACTGATTACTGTAGCTTTGTAATATAGTCTGAAGACAGTGAGCCTGATTCCTCCAACTCCATTTTTGCTTTCATAGTATGCTTTGGCTATTTGGGGGTTTGTGTTTCTATACAAATTTTAAATTTTTCTGTTCCAGTTCTGTGAAAAATGCCATTGGTGGGGGCTTCCCTGGTGGTCCGGTGGCTGGGACTTCACCTTCCAATGAGGAGGATGCAGGTTCGATCCCTGGTCAGGGAGTTGGGATCCCACATGCAATGCAACCAAAAAACAAAAAAAGAAAAAAACAAAAAACAAAAACATAAAACCGAAGCAATATTGTAACAAATTCAATAAAGACTTTAAAAATGGTCCACATGAAAAAAATCTTAAAAACAAAATTCCACTGGTAATTTAATAGGGATTGCATTGAATCTGTAGATTGCCTTAAGTAGTATAGTCATTTTGACAGTATTGATTCTTCCAATCCAAGCACATGGTCTATCTCTCCATCTGTTTGTGTCACTTTCGATTTCTTTCATCAGCGTCTTAGAGTTTTCAGAGTACAGGTCTTTTGTCTCCTTAGGTAGATTTATTCATAGGTATTTTTTCTTTTTGATGTGATGGTAAATGGGATTCCTTCCATAATTTCTCTTTCTGATCTTTTGTTTTTAGTGTATAGGAACAAAAGAGATTTCTGTGTATTAATTTTGTATTCTGTAACTTTACTGAATTCATTGATGTGGTGTATCACACTGATTGATATGAGCCTGTGAGCCATGGCCGCTGAGCCTGCGCGTCCGGAGCCTGTGCTCCGCAACGGGAGAGGCCACAACAGTGAGAGGCCCGCGTACCACGAAAAAAAAATCATAAAATGGGGCTTTCCTGGTGGCACAGTGTTTAAGAATCTGCCTGCCAGTGCAGGGGATATTGGTTCAAGCCCTGGTCCAGGAAGATCCCACATGCCGCAGAGCAACTAAGCCCACATGCCACAACTACTGAGCCTGCGTTCTAGAGCCATTGAGCCACAACTACTAAAGCCCACGAGCCACAACTACTGAAGCCCATGCACCTAGAACCCATGCTCTACAACAAGAGAAGCCACTGCAATGAGAAGCCCACGCACCACAACAAAGAGTAGCTGCCATTCGCTGCAACTAGAGAAAGCCCACACACAGCAACAAAGACCCAATGCAGCCAAAAATAAATAAAATAAATAAATTTATTTTTAAAACCATAAAATATCATAACCATCTTCTTCAGTTTACTTAGTCCCATGTAATTAATTCTTGTTTTGTTTGATCTTTTGTTAGAAGTTTTATGAAACCATCAATTTCTCCATTAGGGTTTTGTAAATTCTTACTCAGTTCAGTGTAATGATTTGAAATTCATCAGAAACTTGTGTTCTAGAATACTTGTTAGATCCTTTTCCATGAATTTCTCTGAACATGAAACACATTTCCAGGAAGCTTTTGTAAAAGCATCTGAGTAAAACCATTGTCTAAGTAATAAAAGACAAATATCCATTACTAAAAATTTGATTCATTCTAATGGAATTGACAAGAAAATTTATCTCTGTGACACAAAACATTTAAGATAATAACTAGAATTATGACTGATAACATTATACTAGGACATATCCAATTTTAGGAATTTCATATACTTTCGAGAACATTTATATTAATAACATTCACCCTTATGATATAACCTAGAGTTTATGATCATTTATTTAGCAATGCTTCCCATGTAAGTAACATACCAAATAAGCCTAATGAGTTTCATAGCTCTCTTTTCTAATAAGATAAAACAAATCTTTTAAGGTGTTCCAAGGGGCCTCTGGAAAACCTGAACGTTATTTCCAGGTCAATAAAACTTCATTTAGAATTTGACTTGGGGGAGAATCTACTTTTTCAAAAATAAAAATGTTTTAAAACACTTTGTCAAATATGATCATATGTCACTGTGAATTAATATTTAGTTATCAATTTAATCAAAGTGACAAAGATTCACATGTAAATACAGATAGTTAAATAGTGTAAAAAGACTTAGCTCTTTTAATATTGAAAGCACTCAGTTTTTCTTCAAAATTATCAAAGACTCATAAAGACAAAATGTACAATATTTGTTTTGCTAGACAGATTACATTGAATGTAAAAAAAAGTCTTTGTTTACAATTTCTCATTAAGAGCAGACCAATAATTAAGAAAATTTTGCAAAAAGAGAGGAAAAAGCAAATTTTAATTTTCTACCAGCTTACTTTGGATATTAAAACTCAATCACTTTATTAAATTCATTCCAATTTTAGATCTGACTACACATAAAATTCCTTTCTAAAGATTCCTTTTTAACAAACCTCTTACAACTTTCTCTGTCCATTTTGATTTGTCCCTTGTTCTCTTTCCCATTTAGAAGTTATCAGCTTTAGGACAAAAATCACTTAACAAAGTTTTTACATTAACAAAAACATCTCCATACCTTACACTTTTTCTTACCCCCAAATATATTCTAATTTCCTTATAATTCCTAGTAGCTTTAACCACATCTATTATTTACAATTCTTAATCCTTTGAAGCTTTAATTTTTTTGTAAAGATAAAGTTAAAAATTATGAACTGTGTAAGTATTTTGTGGCTTGGCAAACTTATAAATACATTTCATAATTTCTAGAAACATATTCTACTTCATAGTACAAGCTTTTAATGAAGCACAAGACATGTTTACTAATAGAACCAAACATATTTAGTGTGTAATAAGAGGTCAAAAGTAGGTAAACTTAGACTCGTTCAGCAATTAATATTTCAGTATTTTGTCTTAGTTGGAAATGATCTAGACATTCAATTCATTTAATTTAACTTAGCAAAACTCTAAGGGTACAATTTATCAAAGACATTTAGAAAACTATTTAAGTTGACATAGCAAAAACAATTATTGCTAAAAAAAGTTTACCTAAAAGAATTCTTATCTTATGTCTATTTAATTAATTTGTTCTTAACAATCACTCAGATTACTCATGACAATTTCATAAGATGTTAAAGTAGTGTTAGCCATCATCTTAAATTATTATTATTATTACTTTTTTCTGAGAAATTCTGTAAAAGAGATAACATGAGCTTATTTGACTTTTAGTAAAACTACATAGCATAAAGCTATTATACTTAATGCTGATAACTCTTAAGATATGTCTGTATTAATTAAACCATTAAACCTGAACTAGATTTTACTTACCAAAAATTATCCTAGATCATGTGAATTTGAAAAATATTTGTATTCGTTTTTGTTATATTTTTGAGAATTTTTATATTGCTTGTTGGAATAAATTAAGTTTACTCACTCAGATAGCTACAGTCTTTTATTATTTATGGAGAAGACTTTTAAGTCTTCTTGCCCTTTAAGTGTACTTGCTCTTGATAAACAATTTTAAGGAGACTGTGATTTAGAGTTTGAGCAAGAGAGGGTTTTTCTGGTGGTTTTTGTTTAAAAAAAAAACCTCTTTCCTTTTTTTTCTTTAAATTTTAGTTTCAGGTTCTAACAATTGAGATAATCTGGGCTCAGTCTCAGGCAATGTGGCTGTGTTTACATTTCAAAGACATGGTAAGATTTATAACTTTAAGGGACAGAGAAAAAAGTGTAAATTTTCTTCTGTGAGTTTTGGAGTGTATTTTTCTATTATCATAAGTTTCAGGGTAATTATTATTTTAAAAACTTTTTCTTCTTAAGTACAGGACAATTTTGCTCCAATTATCCTCAACTTTTATAATATCTACAAGAATTTGAGAGGAATAGGTTTCAGGGTTGGTGAAGATAAATGGGCCTTGACTTGTTCCTAAGTTGCATTTCTGGTTTTGTAGAGATTTGGAAGACAAAGATAATTGTTTCTATTAGCTCTTGAATATTGGCTTCCAACTGATCTTTTCCTAATTATTTGTAGGAGGGCCTAAGGAATTGCTGAGGAGATGGGGCAATTTTTAAAATTTTTCTTAAAAAGGGGAATTCATGTTGGATCTTTAATTTCTGTTATTTCATCTTAATAACGATTCCCTAAGGCTAGCTGTTATACATGATTTTTCCTTTCAATTTGATCCTTCCATAAATACCAATATGACAGCTGTTTATGATGAGAGCTCTCAAGAAGGGAATCTTTTAAATACAGCAAACTTAAAGGATGCATCATCTGGCCATTGAGGAGTAAGACCTTTCATTAATTTCAAATAGTGACTCAAATCAGTAAGCCTTTTTATGGAACGACCCAGAGGTAACTTTTCAGGCTTAGAATAAATCCTTACCATGGATGAAATAAGCATACTTTCAGATGGAGAGGGCACGGATGATATAGCCCCTATAATGTGAAAATTCATTTCCAAGGATAATCTAAGAAAGCAAAGGCCTTCATTGCACAGGCAGTAAGGGTGGTATAATGCAAACTGTGTCCCTGGTCTCTCCTGGGAATTTGAGGCACCTCTGATCCCAAACCTACTAATCTGTGACATCAGGCACATGCTGCTGGAATGGGACTTTTCCAACACTAACAAGGCAATGAAGGTTGAAACAACAAAGGCCCCTTATGGACTGGGTCCCCTTAGGACAAACTCCTCTGGCAGCTGGCACAACAAGACTAGAGTGTGCTGTTTATGACTTTGTGTCTCAGAACCCCAGTCAATTCAACTGGTTACCAGATGCACCCCAGTAAATACACCATCCAGATGGTGGAGACCAGAGAGAATATTCTCACTGGACAAAAAGTCAAACTCTCAGGACACAGAAAAATACAGAAGGAAAAATCTCATCCAGTTTTTATATAGAGGACTGACAGCAAAGTTTGTCTTAATAGGCACTGGACTGGAGAGAACTGGTAACTCACCAGTCTGTGAGGCTGTCTCAAACAGCAGGCTTATAGGGCCTATGCCTGTATTCTGCCCTATGGTTCTTTCTTCTTATGAAACACGACTCAGGAGACAGAGACAAAGAAAAACAGTGACTGTCTCTGGGAGGAAAGGATTAAGAAAAACTGAGACGAGATTACTCGTTTCCAAAAACCAGATTTTCTATGTCACAAGGATCTTGCTCCATAAGTATTTTCTTCTGCTAATCTAAATTTAGAGATAGAGAAAAGGAGACTCTTAAGCACTTTCCCTCCCACCAGACCTTACAGGCCTGGGAAGTTGAGGAGAGAAGAAATTTTACCTTCTGCTGGCCTTTGTCATGTGTCCTAGGATCTCTCAGCTGCAGCAGTCTTGTGGTGGGAAGCAGGGTTTAGCCAGCCTCCTGGTTGTCTTGTCAGCTGTTGAGGAGGAAGAAATGTCCCTGCCAACCTTCTTGAGTTAAAGAAGTAACAAGGTTTATACAGCCTTCTTGACCCTGCATTCCCTATCTCTGGTGCTAATGATGTCTTTCTACCTCCTGGTACAGGGAGGGCACCATTCACATGAGATACTAATTTCCTGCTTTCATGGAGACAGATAGGAAGGTCAGTGTGTCTCTCTTGCATCAGTCATTTCTTCAGTAACTTTAATTCAAAGTAATATTCCACTGAGGCATATTTTGGAGCATCCTGCCCTGGGCACCAACAAAGTCAAATGGTTTAGAGAGAAAGCAAGTCCCTTTGTCAGCACTGACCTGTGCTCATGGTGATTGTTATTCCATCTCCACAATACCATTGGGCTGGGTGCTCAAGAAACAGAGCTGTGAAAACATGGCTCCCGTCTCTTATAATTTATAGTACCAATGTTTCAAAGAAAAAATTTTATTTAGTGCCTCCTTTGTGTTAGACAATAATGCTGGTATATTTTCAAGATATACAAATAATAGAAAGAGACATGTATGGCACTTGAATTGTAGTGAGACATTAAAAATTCCCCCCCAAAAAAATCTTTTTCCTTATACTTATAAGAAAAAAAAATGTAGATTCATTTTGGATAAGATAAAGAAAATTTATGAAGTGATAAATCTAACCTGAGAAAGTAGAAAAGAACACAGTACACAGGCTCTGAGCATTCTACTCACAGAAAATATTGTCCTGTTCTTTTGCAATATGCACTTGTTCCCCTGTCCCTATGTCTGTCTCTTCCCCTCTCTGTTTCTGCCCCTCTTCTCTCTCTCCCTCACACATACACACATTCACTCCCCTACAAAAAAACCCATTGACTAAATGATAATTGGCAGGCACTGTGCTCAAACTGAGGCTACAGTGGTGAGTTAAAAACAGAGATAATTTTTCCATCCTCATCAAACGTATATTCCAAGATGGAGAAAGTGAATACTAACCAAAGAGTCACACAACCATAATACTGCAACCACAACGAACAACCATAACCACTGAGTTAAGCTAAGCAAGCCACTATTGTCAGCTTTCTCTCAACCCTCAGTAGAGTGTGTTCCACTTAAAGGCCTTGAGTAAGTCACTATTCTGTTGAGAAAATCCAGGACATTTCTCAGTCTTCCACATCTGAAATTATGCAGTTTGGAATGTCAGGAACAAGAGTGAGGGGAAAGGTCATTCAGAACTGCAACTAACCAGTTTCTCTCTTTCTGACTGCTGCAATAACCTCCTGGTCTATCCTGTGTTTACTCCCATTCCTCTGGCCTGTTCACAGAGCTGCCAAAGTGGTCCCTTAAAATTTAAGCCTGATTGTGCCACTCTATACTCAAAATCATCCAGTGAATTCAATTTAATTACAATAAATCCAAAGTTCTCACCAAGGCCTCAAAGTCCTTTTTGATCTGTTCTCCCCTTCTCCCATGTCTCTCTTGGCCTCATTCCTACCACTCTCCCCCTTGTTTTCTGTAATCCAGCCAAACTTGCTTCTTCTCCAGCTTTTACTAAAACACTACTTAGTAGACAAACAATTTAATTTAAATTGGGCAAAAAATTTAATAAGACACTTAACCAAAGAAGATACAGGAATGGTAAATAAGCAACATTTAAAAATGTTCAGCATTATCAGTCATCAAAGAAAAATTAAAACCACAATGCAAATAACTTCACATCTACTAGAATGACTAAAATTAAAAAGATTGATAGCATCAAATGTTAGTAAGGATGGAGAACAACCAGAAGTCTCATACATTCCTGAAGAAAATGTGAAATGATGTACTACTTTGGAAAATAGTTCGGCATTAATACAACCCCCTAATTTCACCCCCTAGGAATTTAAGTTAGAAAAATATGTCCACACAAAATTTGTACATGAACATTCATAGAAACAACTTTATTCATGATTGTGAAACTGAGTAGGATCCTGTGGGGCCTTCCCAGTGACAGACTCCCAGTGTTCCCTGCTTCTTGTTTGTAGAACAAAGCTTTAGTCTCCTAGGCCTCCCTTGATTTCCAGAGAGCAGTTAATGATTACAGAACTGACAAAATTCAGAAACAAAGGAAAAGCAGTCAAGCAAGAAAAGTAACAATAGATTGAAAAACAGTGTTGTCTATATCCCTTTCTCCTCAAGGGATATAGATAACAGTCTGACACATATCCTTGATGTGGTGCTCCAAGGACAATGGTGCTTCAAGGACAAAGGACAACCCTCTCTGAAAAAGTGTCAGCGTTACACCCCTTATCAGACCCTTAATTGCCCTCCCCACCATGTTGTGATGGTTATGAAATTCCTGAGCCCAGCTGGGCCATGAGACCTGTCCCAAATAAGAAAAGGCATCTTCCCTGTCCCACTGCCACCCTATAGAAGGAAAGTATATGTGCCTCGACCAATTAGTAAACGAAATTTTCACCTTGGAGCATTCCTTTGTTTTCTGGCTATAAAAACTGATCAATAGCACATGTTTGGCGTCCACTCCCCCAGACTACTAGGAAGTCAGCCTGCTGTTCTGGCAGAGACACTTTCCTCTAATAAATTCTATCTTCTTTACATTCTGCCTTGTGCCTGGAAATTCTTTTCCAACCCACGTATGGACCACGACACTTGAGCGTTTTTTGTAGACACTAAGGCTCTCCACCTGATGGAGGATTTGACTACATGCTGATCACAAGCATGTAGGTCCCAGACTGGTTGGAACAAGAAGGCTGATGATTAAGGTTCCCAAAATATCACCCTGTCACCTCTCCACCAACTAATCAAAAGAATGTCCATGAACTGATAATTCACCCTGAGACCCTCACTCCTAATGTTGTCTTTAGAAACACTTGCCCAAAAGTCTTCAGGGAGTTTGGGTCTTTTGAGCATTAGCTGCTTGTTATCCTTGCTTCGCATCCTGCAAATAAACACTGTACTTTCCTTCACCACAACTGGTATCAGTAGATTGGCTTTGCTCTGCATTGGGTGAGTGAATCTGTGTTTGGTTTGGCAATAATTTGGGCAACCATGAAGGGGCCACCATCCCTAGTGGGCATCTCAGCCATAGCACACTGGCCCCTGACCAGTGGCAGCTCATGGATACTACTCAGCAGCTGCTTGAGCACCTTTGTCTCAGAGATGGCCCTGAACACTTGCCACTGACCAGGCATCATTGGCCCATGGCACTTTTGATTTCTGTGGTAAAGGGAAAAAGACACATGCTTTGCTGGTTGAGATTTCTCTAGTAAGTAGTGGAACTTGTGTGTGATAATACCAGGGTATTCATTCTCTTAGCCATTTGGGTCTGTCAGTGGCTAACCATTTGTTGGGATTTTCCCTTTTGGGCTGAGGAGTTTGAAACCCTGAGAGACTACATTTGTTTGTTTGTTTGAGATTTTAAGATTACCAGCCATAAACAACTGAGAATGGGTAATCAGAGCTCTGTTTCATCTTATATTCCCTACGGTGTATTTTGCAGAATCGGGAAATTCTTAGCTCTTAGTTTCATGGGCTCGTACCCATGAAAAGGAGAAGGTGATATTTTTCTAAAATCATGTGGTCACGGTATTCTTTAGGCTCTGGAGAATAATGACCCAGATGGGGCACTTTTTGACATTCCAAAACTTGTTTTTGCGAATGAAAAAGCTGGCTTGTTAAAAGTATCTCTTCACTATTCTGACCAGAAGGAAACAAATCTTACTAGGAGGAACTTACATTTTTCCCCCTGTGCCTTTGAAATGTAAATGTTCTACCCTGGGCTCTAATGTACTCTCACTCACTCTTGTCTATACCATCGCCAATTCCTGAGACTGAGGGGGGAAAAAAAGGGAGAAGAGTCCTTTTTAAACTCAGGCAGGAAAACTGTGAGATCTCTGTTTGTCTGGAATGTATGTATGTCCATGTGTACATTATAAATATATCTCTTTTCCTTTGGATGGTATTATCAAAGTTAGTTTGTAAATGAGCTCTATTTAATTGACTTAAAGGAAATTAAGCACTTACAGAAATTCTCAGAAATATAAAAGAAACTAACTTGAAAGAATTTCAGATTCATGTGATCTGAAAAATATTCAATATTAAATTTGGGATAATGGCTGACTTGGTCTAATGTCTCATTAAGTTTTCTTGGGTAATCTAAACATAATTTTTGAGAACAAGTGAATAAAATAGAGGTAAATGAGACAAGAGTTTTTAGGTGAACTCTGGGAATAATTATGTTTTAGGAATGTCTACTTAAAAATAGCTTTTCTGGACGTTTTAGTAACTTGAAATTTTAGAGTTTAACTAAATTAAGCTAAATGATGAGAATTCATTGAATATCGAGGTCTTTTCCAAATAAAATAATATACTGAAATATTAATTACTAAACATTGGCTTCCTTTTACAGAGAAAGTAAAGATATTTAAGACTATTAATAAATATGTTTGGTGTCACACTGAGTCATTTTCCATAAGAAAGCACATATTTTTAGAAATTATAAATAGCATTTATTTATAAATTTGCCAATCTACAGAATGCTAATGTAAAGAACAGCTCATAATTGCTTACTTCTTAATTTTCACTAGGAATTTAGGTTTTTAAGACTTGAGAATTCTAATTAAATATGTAATTAAAGCCACTAGAAATAATGAGAACATTTTAGTATACAGGGTAATAGGATGTGTGTTTTCATTAAAAGAAGGTATGAAGAATAGGAATTAATTTTGTTAAAGAAAAAGGAAGTAATTTTGTCTTAAAGCTGGTTATTTCTAAATAGGAAATAAAATAAAGGGCAAGTTAATATGAATATAGAAAGTTGTAGATTTCTGGGGAAAAAGTAATCTTTAGAAAGAAATTCTATGTGTTGTCAGGACTCACTAAGATTAGAATGAATTTAATTGAGTAAATGAATTTTAAGCTTAAAAGTAAAGTGGTACAAAAACTTAAAATTTTTTTCTCTCTCTGTTAAGAGAAAAAAGTTTTCTTGGAATATTGATTTGCTTTTGATTACAGATGGTAAATTTTCTTTACCTTTTAAATAATCTGTTATAACTTTCTGTACTTGCTTTTAAAATCTTTCATTGTAACTTTGGTTAAATGGATAAGCATTGTTTCACAGTGATCTGTAATCCTATTTGACCAAGTGTCTTGAAACTTTTTAACATTTTGGATAAACTTCTCAAGGATAGAATCCTAATTAAAGATATTTTGACCTCTAGATAGCTTTGGGATGTTTCAGAGGACCCCTAAGTCATCTCAAAGAGAGATATTAAACTAATTAGGATTATTTGGTATGTTATGGGAGGCACTGTCAATTGATTAGAGATAAATGTATCTCCAACCTTCTTAGGTTATATATTTAGATTATACTAAATATCATTAATATAGATATTCTTATGTTATATGAAATTAAATAAAATTTCTAAAATTTGAATATGTCAAATTTGTATGTTACAGAAGTAAACAAATTTTTTTTTGTCAATTGCATTTTAACCAGCTCTTTAACTGTGTCTTTTTAAGTCTTTTTTATCATTCATAGATGCTTTTGCAAAAATGCTTCATCTTCAGGAAGATTCATACTAAAGACTTTCTGACAAGTGCAGGTTTCTGATAACTTTCAAATCATACCATTGAATTGGGTAAGAAATTAAAGAATTCTAATGGAAATCCCGATGGTTTCATAAAGGTTAAGGCTGCAAACTGTAAACAGCTCAAATGTTCATCTTCAAGTGAATGAGTAATTCACATCAGCAATAAAGGGGAATGAAATATTAATATACATAACATGGATGAATCTCAAAACATGCTGAGTGAAAGAAAACAGGAACAAAATACACACTGTTAGATTCTATTTATGTAAATTTGAGAATGGGAAAACTATAGTCACTGAAAGCAAATCATCATATCACTTTTGTAGGAAGGTGAGGATTGACCACAAAGGAGCCTAAGGAAACTTTCTGGGTAATGGAAATTTTCTGTATCATGATTGTGGTAGTGATTACACAACTGTATATACTTGTCAAAATTTATCTAACTGTGCTGTACACTTAACATGAGTGCTATCAGTTGTATGTAAATTGTACCCCAATGGGGTGATTAAAAGGAAATATATATTATGTATGACATATAAATATATGTTTACATATATTACATATACATCATGACAATAGAATAAAACATGTTCTTAGTGATTAAACTGCCATTTAGCCAACATCCAGAATGCCAAACATCCTTATTTTTTTCTTGTTTTTCCTTTCTCTAACCTTTCAAAAAGCATCATTTTTAATAGTCACATCAACATTACTGATTAGATTTGCAGTAATTTGAAAACACAGAAGACATTCCTTTTAAAAATATAAACAAAAGCTTCTTTCATCTGCTCTCTAGATCTTTTTATTCTTATGCCACATTCTTTACACCAGTTGACCAACTGAGTTAGGCACTCATTTACTTTTTCACAAATCTTTGTTGTGTTTCTGCTAGTTCTGCATTAGGGACTATTAAGGAGGAAAACCACTGACACAAAGTGGTTTCATTTGTGCTGAAGCCCACGATACCACGCATATATTTAATACCTAACCTACTTGCAATTTCAACCTTCACCAGAAATGTTATCTTAATTCTGAAATCTGGAATCTTCTGGTCAGCACCAATGTGGTAATCTATCACAGGGGCCCTCTCCATCTCCCCCAACCCAAGAAGAAGAGGCAATCTGCAAGATAAAACTCAAGGCTTCCCTTCCCTACAAAGAGAAGATAGTACTGGTCCCAGATAACCTTTTTTTCTTTTGCTAATGACTTTCTTGCCCACCCTCCTTTCTATAAAAACCTTCCACTCTGTGTAACTTCTCAAAGTGCTCTTCTATTTACTAGATGAGATGCTGCCCAATTCATAAAGCATCAAATAAGGCCAATCAGATTTTCAAATTTACTCAGTTGAATTTTGTTTTTTAACAAGACATGACCTTAAACAAGATAAACATTGCCCCTGTTTTCATCTCAGGTGGCCTCAGCCTGCAGCTGCTTGAAGCAGGATTTTGGTTCCTGGCCAGAGATTGAAGTCAGGCCGGGGCAGTGAAAGCACTAAATCCTAGCCACTAGACCACCAGGGACTAGTGGCCAGTGACAAGGTCCTGGCCTGTCTGCTGTGTAGAAATGAATTTCCACAGAGATGGAAAGTAGTGAAACAAGTAAAGTGTTTATTAGGAGGACAAAGAATACATGTGGATAGACACATGGGCGGGCTCAGAGAGAGAGCTGCGCTCGCAGGGTAGTTTGAATCACTTTTATGGGGAATTTCTTCCAGGTTTCCTTTGACCAATCATCTTGCTTTGCCTGGTTCTGAGTCCATATTTGGTATACCTCAGGGTCCTCCTGTGTTCATGTGCATCTCTTAGCCAAGATGGATTCTAGCGAAGAGGCCTATGGGTAGTTGACATCACTTACTATGGGGTGGTGCCCTCTCCCTTTTTGACCTCCAAGGAACCCTTCTGCACATGTGTAGCTGGGAAGGTCTCCTTGACTATGAGAATGAGGAACATCTAGTCTTTTATCTCTTATCTGGGCAGGGCACAGCCTCCTTTCTCGATTGCCCTGTTATTGATATTTTGGAGTTTCTGTCCAGAGGGAATGAACTCCTGCTGCTTACCCTGCGGCCCATCTATCTCCTGCCTCACTTTCACAGAACTCACAATCTGCTGTGAGAGACAGTCAGAATATGAGCACATACACACACAAATAATTTTAAAGCCCGATAGATTTGAAGTCAATAGAAAAGACATTGAGGGCTTCCCTGGTGGCACAGTGGTTAAGAATCCGCCTGCCAGTGCAGGGGACACGGGTTCAAGCCCTGGTCCAGGAAGATCCCACATGTCGTGGAGCAACTAAGTCCGCGAGCCACAACTACTGAGCCCGCATGTTGCAACTACTGAAGCCCATGAGCCTAGAGCCCGTGCTGCGCAACAAGAGGAGCCACCAAAATGAGAAGCCCTCACACCGCAACGAACAGAATCCCCTGCTTGCCCCAACTAGAGAAAGCCCACGCACAGCAACGAAAACCCAATGCAGCCATAAATAAATAAATAAATAAATAATAAATTTAAAAAAAAAAAGAAAAGACATTGAAAAAGAAATGGGCCTCCTTTTGATAAGGAAGTCAGAGGTTTCTCTGTAACTTCTTTTGAGAACAATAAGCCATGTCTTTTCCCTCTTCTACATTTTCTCTCCCCACTGCTGACCCCAACAAAATGCTGAAGACAGAATTTGCACTCAATAGATTACCTTTTAAATTGATGTAAAAGTATAAAGTATATTTAAGTGCATTAAAGTATGGAAGGGCATACATTTGGAGCATAAAAGCTCAGTACCTGCTGGAAATATCACATAATTGATGAATATAAAACTAATTATATAATAGGGAAATTAAAAAGAAATTTCAGGCTGTGTAGAGACTAAATTAAGAGAACAATATCATATATAATAGCTGAATATTTTGGCATTTGAAATTGGAATTTAAAAAATAGATGAGAGGAAGAAATAGGAGTCTTAATTAATAACTGAAGGACAAAGGGGGGATAGGTAGCTTATTTAGCTTATTTCTGCCTTTTTAGTTGCAGAAAATATCAGTTTTGAAACCAGATATGGTTGCAATGTATTAGTTCTGCACAAAGTGCTAGGATGAGTTTCCCCACACCCACAGTTTGGGGATAGTGCTTTACTCATAACTCATCTTTCATGCATTTGCCTAAATTCTTGTGGAATACAGCTGGACTTGCAGCTCATAAATGTGACCTTTGGATGTGTTTTAAACACTACTGAACTCCATTTTAATTTTACATAGTAAAGCCTCTGGGCTCTATTTACTCTTTCATTATATAACATTCATTTATCTTATGAAAAACGCTGTGATTCACTGTTGGTCTAGCATTTTTTTTTTTCACTTATTTGGATGATTTTTAGAATCCAAACTGTATTGTTATTTATCTTGGAAAACAGAAACACTTTCGGGAGTCAGTTCTCTGAGTCCCAAACCCCTCACCTGACACCCTCTTGTGGTGCTGTGCCCTGGGGGGAGGATACAGCAGGATCTGCAGGTGGAGAGGCCTAGAGAGCTGAGGGTATTATGTGTCTGGTTTATCGCCAAGATCAGTCAAGCCCCAAATTATAGTGTTGAGGGAGAAATTTTTCACGTAATGAGGTATGGGGAAGTCATTTAGGCTTATACATGGTTCAGTGTAAACTTTGTGTGAACTGAAAGAGCCTGTCAAGCACACAGCACATCTGCTTTAACCATTAAGGAAAAGAAATGCCTGATTCAAAAAGAAGGATAAGTGACTCCCTTCTTACGATGCCCATGTTCACACCCTCTCGAAGACGAGGCTCCTTTCCCACGTGCCAGGATCCTACTGTCTCACTAGACATGTCCTCAATCTGTCTCTTTTGAAATCTTTAAGGAATAGACCCCTGTCATATCTGATGTATGTTCTTTGTTCTGATAAAGTATAAGACTACCATGCTTCAGTGGAGAAGTCCCTTAGAGCCTTTTGAGGGGCTGCCTCCCAGATTATAGCCCTCAGCTTGGCTCAAATAAAACTATTTTCTGTTCCTATTATAAATTCTTTATTATTTCCCTCCACAGTGTGTTATTCCTTATGAAGTCCAGCTGTTCTAGGCTGACACCAAGCCACCCTGAAGCAGCCATCGTATCTTCATTGCCTCTTTCTCACATCTGGGTCCTTGAAGGTTGCTGAGATCACACTTGCTTGTCTGTGTCCATGGAACCCAGGGCAGAGCCCAGGTCCTCCCACCAGGGCCCTGGATTCTGGTACCAAACCCAGGAGAAGGTGTGCTCTAGTTATATCAGCCTCACCTGGCACCAAGGCCAAGATCGTCATGTGTTTTTTCCCAGACTTCTTCTGTGGGAAAGGGTTTTGGGACGTTTTGTTTTCCCTAGTTCATCCTAGAGAGATGCAAGGAGGAAGTCTGATGCAGATTTTCCAGCTTACAAACATCTGAGGGCTGTGTCTCAGGTCAGGATCAATGTTCCCTTTTCCATGGGCATTCAAGTCAGTGAGGCAGCCTGACTTGAGGGCCAGGACTCTGCCTCTGTAGTCCTGGAGTTGATGGCTGAAGGCTGGGGACAGGGGCGCTGCAGTTCTGCTCAAGGGGAATTAAAGGCCAGAAAGCCCGGGTTTCTGCAGGAGTCTGATTATCGCCTGGAATGTATGCCAGTTAACATATAATTTCTTTATCCTATTTATTCATTATTGTTATCATTGTATCATCATTGTACTTTGGGACTCAATTTTTTATTGTTATAGAAATCCAATGTTTTCAAAGATTCTCCCTCAAGGATTCTACTGTTAACATTTTTCATTAAGAGAAATGCCTGTCTATTCCAATCTTTCTTTCCCTCCATTATTTACTGTGTCTTTTCTAGGTCTTGTCCTTGTCTCCTGGGCCACAGTCAGTAATGTCTCCACTTATGTATTCTGAGTGTGTGATCATTTGGTCCAAGGGATTCTGCTGAATGAAGTATAAATTCTGATATCTTTCTCTTGCAAACTTTCAAAACCTACAAATAAAATGAAGATATGGGCAATATAAAATGAAAATATGATTTTCCATTCTTACTAATATCTATCTCTATATTTCAATAGAATTCAATTATTGGCCCCTGGTGACTATATTTTTCAAAAGAATTCCCTAAATAATTACCAGGAATTCACTACTCCAATGTAATGTAGAAGATATTCTTAGTGTATTCTTCAAATTCATGTTGATGGAATGCTCAAGTTCCCTATATCAAATTGAGCTCCTATATTCCCTCTGAATAATAAAACTAAGATATGTTTGCTAAAGACTGTTGAAAAACAACATTTTAGCTTGACATGGACAGTACAAATACAGTATCACTAAGGGTGAAAATTTAGTATATGTCCTGTGGACTACCAATTTCATGTTCCACAAGCACAATCTAACCGTTTAAATACAGAATTATTTCCTAATTCTCTATTATATAAATCTCATTATAAATAACAAGCATTTTAAAAGCTTTAAATTTTTAACTATAGCTCATTAATTTGTACCTTTTCTCCTCTATCAACAAAAATTGACTTTCATGGTTAACTCAGTTAAAAAATAAAACAGCACAATAGGAAAGAAGTAAAATATCTCCATTGCCTACAATATATAATAATATATATAAATATGCTGATGAAAAAAACGTGGGTCTGCTCTCCCATGTGCAGTAAAGCAAATCTACTGACACCAGGTTATGGCGACGGAAAGTGCAGCGTTTATTGAAGGTGCCAGGCAGGGAGTTCAGGTCAGCTAGTGCTCAAAACCCCTGAACCCCCTTTCCTGATGGGTTTCATGAAAGCATTTTTAAATACCAGGTGAGAGAGGGGAATCACAGGGTATGTGATCAGCTCCTGCACAATTCTTTGGTTGATGTGAGGTAACAGAGCAGTGTCACAGGGGTTAACGTTATCAATCCTCAGGCTCCAGTAAAAGATCTCCTACTTAAAACAGTTTTGAAAGTTAATAAAAATAAACATTAACTGAGTAGAGGGAAGGTGTCCTCAACTTCAGAACAGTGTAAAGTCAGCAAATATCACAGCTGGTACACCCCTCGAAGAGACTGATCTGGACTGGTTGCAATTTTTAAGAAAACACGTTTGGGTAAAATTAACTCTGCACTTAAAAAAACTGACTCACAGGTTTTAGGTTTTCTCAATGCTCTAAAAGTACTTCTTTTTCCTTTCCAAGAAGGGACTTTCAACCTCCCCCAAAGTAAAAGGGCAGTGCCTCTTGGATTGCTTTCTCTCACTGAACACACCGAAGAAGAATTGCATCATGTTGGTGTCTATCTGAATAATGTGCTCAGGGCTCTCCCTGAGTCATTGCATGGTTCTCATTTGCACGTGGGAGCCAATGGGTCTAAGTGCAGGCCACCACAAGATGTGCCACTATGGCATGTGGATTATTTTGAGCAGAAACCAATCAGGCCCAAAAGACTCAGGAAGAGCCTTTAAACTTCCCCCTTACTGCCTAAAATAATTTAAGACAGGAGGCCTGTCCTAGGAAGAAGCTATCACTAGAGATAAATGTAGTATAATATTAGGTGTGGTAGAACAGGAGGAACATTGAAAAGCCCATTTGATCAAAATCCTCTCTGTGGGGCTTCCCTGGTGGCGCAGTGGTTGAGAGCCCGCCTGCCGATGCCGGGGACACGGGTTCGTGCCCCGGTCTGGGAAGATCCCACGTGCCGCGGAGCGGCTGGGCCCATGAGCCAGGGCTGCTGGGCCTGTGCGTCCGGAGCCTGTGCCCTGCAAGGGGAGAGGCCACAACAGTGAGAGGCACGCGTACCGCAAAAAAAAAATTCTCTCTGTGGCTCATTGTCTTTGGATGGATCAGCAAACATTTGTTTACCAAACATTAACTCTTTTTAACTTCCTGTGAATTACCTTACTTCCCCTTGAAATTTCAGACCCATACCTCCTTCTGATGCCGAAATTTGGCCTCTGTGCACTGGTATGGAATCGAATTCGGGGGCAGAGTTTGGGTGAAGTAGAAAAGAATAGGTTTATTGTGTTGCCAGGCAAAGGGGGACACAGCAGGCTAATGCCCTCAAAACTGTGTGTCCCAACCTGGGGGGACTTGGTGAGGAGTTTTATAGCAATGGTTCAAGGTCAGGGTTGCTGATAAGGATTATGGTGTGTTCAGGGCCTGCAATCCTTTAATCTGGCCTCAGGTGGTCTCCTGATGAGCTTCTATGCTTCTCAAGGTTATCAAACCGTGACCTTCTCTCTAGAATGAAGGATGCTTCATCAAGTAGTTAACATCTTCCATTTGTTGGGGGTTTTAGTTCTGTAGAAGAGCTCAGTTATTGGTATATGCTTCCCTTGAGGCAGAACCAGGATCTTGTCCCAAAGCTGCACTATTGTTTCTTGACAGTTCCTCCCTTGTCTCTGCAGCCCCTCCCTTCCCTGATTAGCAACTATCTGACCCTACCCTTTGGAATTCAGGGAAGGTTGTAGAGGCTGAAGCCTAGTCCCTGCAAACAAGAAATGGGGGACACAGAAAGACTTTAGTGCCCAGGAGCCCCACAGGGTCCTGCTCAGTTTCACTTCTCTTTAGTCAAGAATATATATATGCCACCTTGTCTTGCTGTCTTTGGAATTCTTCATACTTACGTGAATTCCCCATGTGCACATAATAATTTAATTTTCTCTTGTTAATCTGCCTTATGTCATTTTCATTGCCAGCCAAAGAGCTAATGTTACCCAAAAACCTGGGTTTGCCTCTTGGTGGGTGTCAAGCTGAAAGGCACAACAAAAACAAAGATTGGGAGAAGAAAGGATTTGTTACTTGCAGCAAGTAAAGAGAACACCGGGGGTCTTTCCCAAAGCAGTGTCTTCCTGAACAGCAAAATTGGGGAATTTTTAAGCTAAGGGTATATGCATATTCATGAAGGGGTTTGGGTGGTCCACAGAGTCCAAGCTTTAGTGGACTGAAGTCATGAGGGTCAGAAAAGGTCAATATCATCATTCCTTATGTTCCCAGTTGATCAGGCTAATCTTTACCATTGAAAGAGAACTGGGAGTCTTTACAATTATCTTTGTTATTGTTACTTCTTTTACCTGAAAACAGTCCTTAGATTCTGCATTATTTTGTTCCCTTAAGATCATTAATTACTGAGACCCTTTCAACGGCAAGCATCCTGGCCAGGCTTAGGTTGCAAAATGGCTTAGGCCAAAAATGACTCCTAGATGTACATATTATTAAACTTTTGTTTTATTTTCTCCTGTTAATCAGTCTCACGTCAATTTAATTCTTAGACCAGCTGAAAGTGTTACCTGAAACACTTCTTTTGTTGAGCCAAAAGACACAACCAAGCCAAAGGGCAGGAGAAGGAAGGCTTTATTACTTGCAGCAAGTAAGGAGAACACGAGGGATTTTCCCAAAACGGTGGCTCCTTGAACAGCCAAATTGGGAAAGTTTTAAACTGTCAACTGAAAAAAAAAAGCACAAACTGAGAGTTGTGAGTTAAGTTTTATTTGGGGCAAAATGAGGACTATAGCCAAGGAAACAGCCTCTCAGATAGCTCTGAGGAACTGCTCAAAAGAGTTAGGGGGAAGGTCAGCATGTATGTGATTTTGGTGAAGGGGGACACATGGAATCAGGGACACATTTTGGCAGAAATTTGCTGCTAGTCACGAAATGGTGGCTGCTAGTCACAAGGAGCAGATGTCTCCATGAATGATTTTAGTGCTTTTCTAGATATGAGAAGATAAAAGAAACTGGGCTCATAAAATCTTCTGAAAATATCTAACTATCTGAAGGCCTGTTCTGCTGGGTTTTCCCAGAGCATAGACTGCCTCATTCCTGATCTCTGTCCTGAATTTCATTCAGGGTGTGTTGAAGGTTGTGAAACAAAATTTATATTTTATGGCAAGACAAGAGAAATTTAAACATAAACTCTTCTCTGCCCTTTGGTCTCCTCTCTCCCCACACTGTGCATTGTGCATCTGCATTATACATTGACCAAACCTCCCCCATAGGCAGGGACACTTGCTCAACCATAAAGAGCAACATTCTCCTAACATCAACAAGACAACTCCCTCCTTAAGAGATAACATTTCTTCTTGACCTTGTAAGGGGTTACATGACCAGCAGGATGGCACTTAGATCTGAATTATGTAAACGTTCAATAACATGTCATTTGATGTACAGCCCTCTGTCTCAAAAAAAACTTATACACCTCCCTGGGTTTCTAATGGGCAGAACAGTTTTCAGAGTTTTCTGAGATGCTCTTCCCAGGTTATAATCCTCAAATTTGGCTCAAAGAAAAATTTCCAGTTCTCTTTTAGATCAAGTGATTACTTTTTTGTCAAGGTCAGAGACTACAGTGGCTAGTGACTTCATTCTTATAGAACCAGATGGTAAGGGACAATTTTATTTCACAAGATCATTAATTACTGAGACCTGTTCAAGAGCAAGCATCATGACCAGGCTGAGATCACAAATGATTTAGGCTTAAAATGGCTTCTCTTATGTCAAAAAGTTATATTTGATTCTTTTTCTTTGGGGACCCCCTGCTCCATTTGCCTACAGAAGGGCAGAGGAAAAGTTCTTCCTCTCTGACAGTCTTCATGACTGCCTGGAGAAACAATGATGGACTCAGGAGTTCTTCTCAGCCTCGATGTGCACAGAAATCTTTATGCCTATGGTAAAGGGGCATGGAAAGGAGAGGGTTCTCAATGTGTAGAAGTTCAGATGCTTTCAAAGGCAGGCAATGTACCCTGCACTATAATGCCTGTTGGGCAGGAAGAAAGTTTCCTGTACCCTTCTAGATTTTTCTGGTTAGTCTAGGAATTAAATTGACATGAGACAGATTAAGATTAACTGGAGAAAATCAAACAAAATTTAATAATATGTATACATGGAAGAGACCCAGGAGAACTCAGTAAATCTCCCAAATGGCTGAAATCCTCACCTTAAATACCACTTTCAACTAAAGACAAACATGTTGGGTGTAGTGGTTTGGGACTTCAAAGGGGAGGAAGGCAATTCTTCCCCGGACCTCATACCTGAGGTCACCATACCTCAAGGGGAAATTCAGCTTGCAATGCAACTTCAACTAAAGAACAGTTCTTCGTGTAACACGGCCGGATACTGGAAGATACACTGGCCCCTCGGCCGACCGAAGGCATTCCTTCATTGAGGCCGTTCGCTAGTCGCAGAACACCCTGCTTTAAAAAGTTGATTCAGTTTAGGGCACAGTGGGTAGCTTGTGTCTCTTTTACTTGTTAGAAAACACACGTATTTAGGCTGCGTGTCAATCTAGACATGGCGTCTATAGCGAAAAGCCTGGTTTTCCCATTTTGAAAGTTCCATTCTTGCAGCCGGAAAAAACCTGAAAAACACTGTTGTTGCCGTGTTTCTAGTCCCTGCAGGCATGGCTCTGAGAAAAAAAAGAGTTTTCTCGAAAGAAAGAGGGTGCTTCCAGGTCCTGGGTGGCAGCTCTTCCTGCCCTGCTCTAGAGCTAAGGGGAATCTCAACGGGGGCCCTAGCCTCAACGTAAGGTCTTGATTTGGCATCCAGAAGGGTAGGCGTGAAGCAGGTTCCCTGAGGCCTTAGTCGCAGTTCTGCATTCGTTTAACGGCAGTAAATGTATAGAGACTCGTGGCCCCGTCGCATCAGCGCCAGTTTCAGGACAAGAACTCTGAGGACCCGCCGGCTCCCCTGGGCTTGCTGGGCCACACTCAGACCCGTAGGCCCTTCAGGGTGTCCCAGGGTAGGCCGAGGGAAGGGTAACACACTGCAGTCTACCTTGGGGGAGCTAGATGTTGATGTTCCAACTACCGGGTTTTTTTTTTTTTTTTTGCAAAAACCCCTAAATATCCTGTGCCCTCCCTTACCTCTTCAGAACAGTCCCTCAGAGCTATCTGAGAGGCTGTCTCCTGACTTGTCCTCAGTATGTCCTCCAAATAAAACATAATTCTCAACTTTTAGGTTGTGCATTTATTTTCAGTCAACATTTAATTGTATGGCTCATGTAGGTACTATGCCTAAATGTAATGGGATGAGCTGTAAATTATTAAAACTAGATAAATTCTGTCAGCTCTACCACTAGCTGAGATCAGGCTTTCTTCTCTGGATACTTCTGTCATAGACCTTGGCAGATATGGGGTCTGTGTTGGTCTTAAAATTATTCTTAGAATTGTGGGGACTCATTCATTCTTTCAGCAAATTTTACTGCTTATATTCTATGTGTCAGTTACAGCGCTGGGTCTTGAAATACAGAAGTCAACACACGAAAATACAAGGATAAAACACATTTTCTACCATATTAACTTTTTTCATTCATTAACTCATCCTTAAGTCATTCAACACGCATCTTCTTATTGAATACTGATGAGGGATCAAATGCTATGCTAAACACTGAGTATATAACTGCAAATGAGATGGATAGGCCCTGATTTTGATGTCACTACTATCTTTTGTT
The DNA here is from genome assembly GCF_964341445.2 of Mesoplodon mirus. NCBI lineage: Eukaryota > Metazoa > Chordata > Mammalia > Artiodactyla > Ziphiidae > Mesoplodon > Mesoplodon mirus. The sequence continues at coordinate 85,168 of NW_028294919.1, read as the reverse complement.
GTGTCATATAGTGGGACAGCTTCATTATTCCCTTTACCGTAAGTTTTGGTTTTTTTGCGCTACGCGGGCCTCTCACTGTTGTGGCCTCTCCCGTTGCGGAGCACAGGCTCTGGACGCGCAGGCTCAGCGGCCATGGCTCATGGGCCCAGCCGCTCCGCGGTATGTGGGATCTTCCCAGACGGGGGCACGAACCCGTGTCCCCTGCATCGGCAGGCAGACTCTCAACCACTGCGCCACCAGGGAAGCCCTACCCTAAGTTTTTATCACAAATTGCTAATGAAAATAAAACTGTTAGTGGAGTTTCAACATGCATAGGTAAATGAGAACACAGAACTCCCCTTTCGCATGCCCCATTCTCCTCCTTCTAACTCCCCATGTGAACTCACTTTGTGCCAAGACCAAGATGTGCCCCAATAAGAACCAAGCTGATTTCCTCACACTGACAGGGGCTATTGCTCACTTAGAAGACTTGATGCTTAAGTTTGATAAGCAACTAGAAGACCATGGAGACAACCTATAAAAATGATTTGTCTTGGGAGAAAATACTACAAAGGGTTAATGTGCTGTTCCACATGTCTAACCTCCTGGGATTAAACCACAGGCACCAAGGTCACCAAGGGGACTTGGCAACAATGAGCTAAAAATGAAAAGAAAAGCATCATACTGTTATTGTATTCATCTTCCCCCAAGGCACTCTCTGATAAACACCACAACCACTAAGGGAATTGAGAACAGCTTCCTTGTGGGGCAGGTTATATATGCATCTTTTTCCAAGAAGTTAAATCATATCCAGCTATCAGCACACCTTACTTAAGGTGATTGTAATGTATGAGATTAAATGTTCCTACCTGATTGGAAAACTTCTTGTCCTCAATTCATTGGCTATACTGGATTATTTTTCTTGGGTCAGACCTTCAGACTTCTACCAGAAATCGTTCCTTTGGGGAAACCAGGCCTTCCCAGAAACTCAGGAAACTGAAATGGAGACAGAAAGAGAGAAGGAAATTATTTGGACATATAGACCTCAATTGTTTGGTTTTAAGTAAACGTCCCAGCAAACATCTTCTAAATGGTATAATAACTTTAGGGAAATTCACAGTTTATAAGTTTGTGTACTCATAAACTGAACATATTATGATAAGAGTACAGGTTGCATTTTGTGTCTTCAACTCAAGCAAAGACTTCAAAAAAGTCCCAGTTATCCTTTGTTCATTAAGACACAAAGAAAGGGCAAAAAGGGCAAGTTTCTAAGTCTTTTTCTTTAAAATTTACTTCCTTTCTTCAGTCTTCATCAAGATCTTCAGGAAATTAACTTTACTAAAGTTAATTATTCATAAAATAAACATAGGAACCTGCAGAAGACTATTTCACAGAGACCTGTAATGTACAATATCCATTGCATACATGCACCATGAGCTTGTCTTTTCTAGCACTGGCATACACAAAACTCTGTGTGTGTGTGCACATGTGTGTCTTTTTTTTGTGATGGAGCCATAGGGAGAAAATAAATCTATTGGCTGCAATTCAGTGATGTAGAAAGATTTAAGGGTAAAGGAAAAGGCTACACCAAGTGAAGCAATAAAGTCATGAGGTTGTGCTTCCATAATAATAACAATAGCAGTCTTCTGTAACCAAGGGAGCAGGCTCCTCAAATTATAGTCACACCTGTTAGACCATCTGCCCATAAATTCCACACTATCATTAATGGAAAACAAATGGCACTGTCTCTCCTTCCCTTTATCCATTGGCCATTCTCATATAAATGATTTTTCTCTTCAAGGTCATGCTCTTTCCTATCGGTTTAAAAATATTAGGATTTAGGAGGAGTGATACATAATGTGCCATGCCTTGGTACTTGTACCAGTGATGGCTCTGTAAGGAGCACTGGATTGTTAGGAGGCTATAAATTGAATTCCCCTAGAAGCAGAACCTGAGGCAATAATTTGAATGCAAACTGTTCATCTGGGAGGTGCTTCCAGAAAACTCAGAAGTGGAGTGGGAATTGAGAATGGAGGCACGGAAGGAAGCCAACAGAGGTACATTACTGAATAAATTACTCCTGCAGGGAACTGCTGCCAGTACTTCAGGGGAGTTCTGTGAAACTCTATAGAACATGTCTCAGAGTTATCCCAAGAATTGGTGAGAAACTTGAAGTACTTATCTTCCAGTCCCCTCTGTCCTTGGTTGAAAGCTACACCCAGATACATTAACTCCTGTACATTTCTGGCCTGCCCTAAGGTGGATAATTGCAGGTGGTAACATGAGTCTATCAGCATATACTGGAATGATGAGTGCTGGGGAGATATGAGTGGAGCATTGAAACCATCTAATACAGTCGGGGCAGGAGGTATTAATTATTGGCTTGCAAGTCCAAATGGGTAACCTTAAATTCCTGGGTTAATGGTTTTACTTTGAGGTATTTAAGCATGATGTATGAGTAAAAATTTCCTCTATTAAATCAAGTTGAAGATCCTAAGTCCCTAATCTTCTGGAAAACTGTGGGTATCTTTTTAACAGATTTTTGAAAAGTAACATGATTAAGATTTCAAACTGACCATCCATTCATTCATTCATTCACTCATTCAACAAGCATTTATTGAACACCTAAAGTATGCCATGGGTTAAACTAGGCACCAGTGTTACTGTTACTAAAATCATTATCGTGCCACCTAGAAGTCAATGTATTGTGACACTCAAATAAGAAAATCCATAGTTACCGTAAAAATTATTACAGAGTGATATAGAAACACACGGTAAGACCTTAATTCATTCTGTGGACAGTAGTATATGGGGGATATCAGTAGGGCTTCCTGTAGAAGGCAATTGAAATGGATATGTAACATGAAGGAAGGGTGAATTTTTGAGGAAAAGAGAAGATAAATTCATGTTTGCCAGAAAATGAATGGTTAAGGATCAGTCCAGAAAGGAGTTCCATTCATAATCAGTATAAGAAATGTCACTGGGGCCTCCCTGGTGGCGCGGTGGTTGAGAGTCCGCCTGCCGATGCTGGGGACACAGGTTCGTGCCCCGGTCCAGGAAGATCCCACATGCCGCGGAGCGGCTGGGCCCGTGAGCCACGGCCGCTGAGCCTGCGCGTCCGGAGCCTGTGCTCCACAACGGGAGAGGCCACAACAGGGAGAGGCCCGCGTACCACAAAAAAAAAAAAAAAAAAAAAAAAATGCTCACTGGAGTGTAAGAAAAGAAGACAATGGAGAGGGTGGTAGAAGCCAGACCATGAATGGTCCATGTATGTATACTAAGTGCTATGGTCTAGTCTTTGTGTTCCCCTCCAAATTTATACGTTGAAATCTTAATTTCCGGAGGTGATAGTAGTAGTAGGTGGGGCCTTTGGGAAATGATAAAGGTATTAGTGCTCTTATAAAAGAGACCCCACAGAGCTCCCTAAGCTCTTCTGCCATGTGAGGTTACAATGAGAAGTCTGTGACTCAGAAGAGGGCCCTCATCTGACCATACTGGCACCCTATTCTTGAACTTGCAGCCTCCAGAACTGTGAGAAAAAAAATCCTGTTGTTTATGAGCCACCCAACCTGCAGTATAATCTTACAGCAGCCCAAAAGGACAAAGAGAGTTGGGATGTGAGATTTTACTCCAAGAAAGATGGGAATCCATTGAAGGATTTTAACTGGTAACTTAGAAGAGAGAAAAGTTTCATAACACAATCAGGCATTTTTATAAGAAAAATTTGTTTCATTTTCAGAACGATCACTCTGGAAATACTGTGACTAGATTTTTGGAGAAGGGTGACGGCAGTCCCGGATATAGAAAGATGAGTTAGTAGTCCATTAACGTAAGTCAAACAAGAAAGTGGAGATAAAAAGTGTGAATTTGTGGCTGAGAGTTCTTTTCTTTTAGCACTTGAAAAATGTTATGTCAATGCTTCTGACTCCAGAGTTTTAGACAAGAAATATGCTGTCATTGGAATTGGTGTTTCTCAATAAGCAATGCATCGTTTCTTCCTGTCCACTTTCGAGATTTTTTTTGTCTCTACTTTTCAGAAGTTTAGTTATGACACGTCTTGGTAAGGATATCTTTGCGTTTTTCCTCTTTGGGTTTGTTCAGATTCTTGAATTTGTGTTTATGTCTTCTAAAAAATTGGGAACTTTTTAGCCATGATTTCTTTGAATACTTTGTCAGTCCTACTTGCTCTCTTTTTTCATTCTGGAACTTTGATGATATGAATGTTAGTGCTTTTGTTACTGTTCACAGGTTCTTGAGATCCTGTTCTTTCTCCCATCTTTACCCCTCAGTCCATTTTTCTCTGTACATTTGGTACATTGTATTGATCTCTTCTAAGTTCATGATTCTATGCTTTGTAATCTCCACTCTATTCTTTTTTTTTTTTTTTTTTGCGGTACACGGGCCTCTCACTGTTTTGGCCTCTCCCATTGCGGAGCACAGGCTCCGGACACGCAGGCTCAGCGGCCATGGCTCACAAGCCCAGCCGCTCCGCGGCATGTGGGATCCTCCCGGACCGGGGCACGCACCCGTGTCCCCTGCATCCGCAGGCAGACTCTCAACCACAGCGCCACCAGGGAAGCCCTCCACTCTATTCTTGAGCAATGTTTTTTGATTGTTGTATTTTTCAGTTCTACTGTTCTCATTTGTTTTTATTGTTATAGCTTCTAGTTCTTTGTTTACATTTTCTATTTTTCCCATTTCTGTCAAGGAACACATAATTGCTAATTGAAGCATTTATGTGACAGCTTATTTAAAATCCTTGTCTGATCATTTCAATAGATGTTTTATCTCAGTGTTGGTGTATGTTTATTGTCTTTTCTCATTTATTCTGTGATTTCCTGGTTCTTGGTGTCATGAGTATTTTGCCATTGTATTCTAAACATTCTGAGTTATTATATGACTCTGTAACCCATTTAATTTTATTATTACTTTTTAGAAGGAAGTCATCCTATTTGAGGCGTAGTATGAGGACTGGGGGGTTACGTACAGATTTCCATTGGGCCCTACTGACAATACCCCAGCAAAAGTGGGCACTTACATTGTCTCACTGCAGACAGGTCAAGTAGAAGTTCAGCTATCCTATTGGCCCTTCTGACACCTTCCCCCCAAAAGTGGGAACATTAATATCATTGTGTTGCCTTTTAGTAGGAGTGGAAGTTCATCTCCCCAGTAGATTTCTTGACACAGGGGAGGGGAGAAGTGAAGTGTTTGCTCTCCTTCCTCCCACTCCATTCCTTCTTGTTGATGCCGGGTGTGGGTAGAGGGTCAGCTCCCTGCTGGCCCCACTGACGCCAGGGTAAGAGGAAGAGAACTGACGACTCGCCCTGCTCGTGCCGTCTCGTTCTGTCTTGTTGCCTCAGGGTGGTTCTGGGGATTCAGCACCCCAGCGGGTCTCACTGACACCATGTGTCGGGGGTTAGTGGGGTGCCTACTCCCGCCAACCTGTAACATCCTATTCTTATTGATGTCAGGGAGAGATGGACGCTAAGTCCCACCATTGGACCCCACGACTGTGTGAGGGCAGCCCAGTGTTAACAAGCCTGTCAGGCACCACCTTTTTTTTTTTTTTTAAAATAAGTAAATTTATTTATTTATTTGGCTGTGTTGGGTCTTCCTTTCTGTGCAAGGGCTTTCTCTAGTTGTGGCGAGCGGGTGCCACTGTTCATCGTGGTGCGCGGGCCTCTCACTGTTGCGGCCTCTCTTGTTGCGGAGTGCAGGCTCAGTAGCTGTGGCTCACGGGCCCAGCTGCTCCGCGGCATGTGGGATCTTCCCAGACCAGGGCTCGAACCTGTGTCCTCTGCTTTGGCACGCAGATTCTCAATCACTGCGCCACCAGGGAAGCCCAGGCACCACCTTTTAAAGTCTGTTTGCTAATGGAAAGGGGTGGAGGCTCAGCTCACCACTGGACCACACTGAAACAACCCTGGTGGGGAATCAGAGCGCTGCCTCTTCTGGAGGGCAGGAGTGGGGTGGTGTGGAAGATCAAATCCTACCTTGGCCCAACTGAAACGACAGGACATAGGGGATGGGTGCAATATTCCACTGGCACTTGGCTCGAGTAGTGTGTATATTATTGCCCAAATGGTCTTCTGTCTTTAGCAACCCCTTTCCTCATACTTTGGCTAGGGGGAACAGGGTTTTGTGTTTTTTTCTGAAGCTTTTTTGTCTGTTGTTCTGTTGGTGGTTATTGATTGGGGGTGCCTGTAATACCCTCTCCAGGATGTATGGGAAGCAACAGGAAACACAGGGGACTCATCACCATGTTATTCCTCAAGTCCCAAAGTCCCTAGTTAAGTCTGCCTTCTCATTTCCACCTTTCAGCGTCTTCCTATGTTTGTTTGTTGTTATGTTCAGGGTTTTAGTTTTAAGTGGGAGAACCTGGGAGAAATGGGCTACTTCATCTTCTTGGAAGCAGAGGTCTGGAGGCCTTTTGATGTTAAAAAGTACTGCTGACTGTAAATTAAAATTTGATGATATACACCTTGCCCTTTAAGAATTATTCTACTAGATGATGTGGCTTCCCAAAGTTGCTACAATTTGATTTTCATACTTCTAAAAGCCAAGTGTTTTGCTGGAGTTGAAATTTAAAGATAAGCAAGAGATGAGGCTAAGGTGATCTATGTGGTAACAGATTAAAGTTGGAAACATCAATATACATTCATGTTTAGCTTAATATTGCTTCATATTACCTTAATACACATGGCTATGTAGAGAGATACTTATAGATATGTGCGTATACATGGGTAATGTACACACATATTATCTCTTTGCTCTGTCAGCTGTGAAGATCTAGAAGCAATGACATCCGAGCAGCAATTAGCACACCCCACACCCAGATCCTGCTGTCTAATACCGTTCTCCACTAAAAAGACCTAGTTATCTTTGAAGAAATAGCTGATTCTAGGACTAGGGCAGTAAATATACAAGATTTATATACAAGACCATCTTATAGTGTCAGAAAGTAAGGAAGTTCCAAAAAAAAATACAGGATGGGGATACCTCAGAGTGGCACGAGAGCCAACTGAAAAGAGTTCACAAGGGTCAGGACTAGAGCAATTTGAGGAACAAAGTAACTAAAGTAGAATTAGATTATAACCCAAAGTATAAAATAAAAATCCATGAGTTCTTCTGATATAAATAAATAATTGGATACATAAATGCAGGAGAATGGATAAATCTCCCGTGCAAAGGAATTCCAAATAGTTTATGTAGTACTCCATCTTAAGCATAACTCCCTATTCCTTAGTTGTGGGCTGAGCATATTGACTTCCTTCCAAAAAAGTACAGTATGAAAAAGGGAAAACAGTCATCTTACGATGGAGAAACCTGAAAAACACTACCTCAGCCTGGTGATCCAAGTCGACCTCAGCATTCATAATGCATATTCATACTTTGTACACTTGATGTGATCTGACAAAATAACCCTTCTACTCTGTGGTCTTCCTCCCCAAAACACATAATCCCAATATTATCATGAAAAATGCATCAAACAAATTCTAGTAGTGGGCATCCTACAAAACCCTAACTACTCAAAATTGTCAAGGTCATCCAAGGAAAATCTGAGAAGCTATCAAACCCAAGAGGAGCCTAAGGAAACATGGCAACTAAATGTAATGTGATGTTTTGGATGAAATCCTGGAATAGAAAAAGGACATGAGGTAAAAACTAAGGAACTGGACTAATGTATGGACTATAGTAAATGATAATGTATCAATATTTGTTAACTGATTGTAACAACGTAACATACTAATGTAAGTGGATCATCATAGAGGGAAATGGGTCTAGTGTATATGGAAACACTTTACACTATCTTCTCAAGTTTTCTGTGAAATTAAAACACTTCTAAAAAATAAAGTCTATAAAAACGCTGTGTTGTCTTGTTTTATGATTATGTGCCTGTATTTCCTAATGAATATGTAAATTTGCTTTACCTTCCTTGATACTGATATTACAGAAAATACTAAGTAACTCTGAAAGAATTTGTAACTCCAGTTCAACAAGCAATAATTCTTGTATTAACTTTTTGGAAGAACCCACTGAATAAATCAAAGCAAATTGTCCTTAAAGGCTGAATTTCTTTTCAGTGTTTAATCTTTTATATGATTAATGCATACCACAAGCAAGATTCTGTTTCAAAGGGCAGAAAACATTGATTGTAGGCGATGTCTAAAGTACAGTGAAATATTAATGCATGATGCTATAACAACTTTAATGTATTTTATGTTTTCAAAATGATGAATTGTTATTTCAGTCAATAAAGTATTCACTTTTATACATTTCCTACCCATCTTTTCCCAAGACACCCACAAGGAAATGATACTATCATCTGACATTAGGTTCATCAATTTAAATTGGAGTTTTTGGTAGCTGTGGTTGCCAATGGTACTGGAATGTGTGATACTTTTACAAATCCTCTCCATGGCAAAATCTGATCTTCACAAGGTAAATCACAGTAGGTGCCTAAAGCCAAATGACATATTGCTTTGTAGCTAGATTACCAAGCATTTTACTTAGAGGCACAATAGAATGTAGAAAAGGCCATTTCTCTTTCTGTCTTTTTCTGCTCAAAGGTCACTCACCATCTTACTTTTTATCAGCCATTTCAGAAGTTTTCCATAAATTTAGACTATATAATGTCACTTAATGTGAATGTAGCTCAACATTCTGTTTTAGTACAGCTAATCTCACATTATTTTAGTGGTGCTAAATATGTAAATCATCAGCAAATTTTTGTACTTAACTTTTTTTTTTTGGATGTGGACAACTTTTTAAAGTCTTTATTGAATTTGTTACAATACTGCTTCTGTTTTATGTTTTGGTTTCTTGGCTGTGAGGCATGTGGGACCATAGCTCCCCGACTAGGGATTGAACCCACACCCCCTGCATTGGAAGGTGAAGTCTTAACCACTGGACCGCCAGGGAAGTCCCCGTACTTAACTTTTAAAAATAATTAAAATAAGCTATTCAACACATTTTTCCTTAAAAAAAAAAAAAAAGCAATTCTCCTTAGGCTGGCCCTGGGCACATATGTGACTTTGCCAGTTTTTCCATGGACTATTTTCTTATCTGTTCTACTGTGTCACATTTGTTCTACCTTCTCAAAAAGAAGCATTTAAAAATTCATCTACGCGTTCATGCATTCATACATTTATTAAATAAATCTATTGAACACCTACAGACGGCACAGAAAAAAAGGCAGAAAACTAATCTGGGTTGCACAGAAAGTAATGAACTCAGTTAAAATTTTTGGTGAAAATAGGTATTACTCAATCTACTGGAAATTACATTTCATTATGGGGACTCACAGACTCAAGGAAAACCAAGACCTAAATAATAATAAAGTAATAAAAGCACTAGCCATTTACTGAGTGCCTGCTTGTACCTGACTCTGAAACTCTAAAATCATTACGGATGTTCTGATGATATAATTGTAATCTCCATTTTACAGATGAAAATAACAAAGTTCAGAGACATTAGGTTACTTGCCTAAAGTGAAGTGGCCCAGAAACTACAGAACTGGAAATTGAACCTTAGACTTCATAATGCCAAAGTCTGTGCTTTTAATCACAATGTGTGTGTGAGAGAGAGAGATAGAGATAGAGAGAGAGAGAGAGAAAGAGAGAGAATGTGTTTAATAGAGAACCTCTGAGAAATGGCAAGAAAACTGCCAGGTATCCATAAAACAATAATTTAGGAGCTTCTTACTATACAAGTAATTGTTAATCATATGGCTGAACTAAGGATCTCTCACTTTTGAACTAAGAAATCAAAAGCTTCCAGAAGTTGAGTCTAAATTTTACACTTACATAAGATACTTCATACAGAATGCTCAAGTATAATAACTAAAGAGCTCTGAAAATACTGGAAGCATTCATATAAGTATGATTTCATAATGTGGATAATAGAGGATTTAAGAAATTGGCAGATGCAACTGCAGACTCATTTGTTATCATTTCTGTGAAGGGCAAGATAAATGAATAAAATGAGAAAAATGAAAAAAGAATGGCTAGCAATTTTAGGTAGTTTGCTGAATCTCCATACTAGGAAAGACTAAGCAAAAAAAAAAAATTCTCGAAATATTATTTTGAAAGCACCTACAAGTGTATATGGTCTTTTTATACCAAATAACTTGGAATTCTGAAGTGTCAAATAAGTCTAATCTTCTCTGATGATAAAATTGCTGACTTTATTTGAAACTATGGAATGAAAAATGAGGTAATAATCAGAAATTCTTAAGAAAAGGAGTAGAAAAAACAAAATTATAAGAGTTATGTTAAAAAATATTTTGAAACAAACATAAAATCCCCATTACTGGTACAGAGCTTTTAAAACTTTATTTTGGTTTTAAGTTTTAATAAATATTTATATGTTTACATAATTACTGACATAAGGAAGACACAATTGTAGGTCAACTTTCTTCATTCTTTCTTTATTAAGCATTATTCTATTTTGCTCCATCATCTTGTAATTATAATAGAGTAACTGTGTAACTTTCTACTAAGTGGATATTTCCTAAACTGTTTTCCTATTGTTAACAATTAAAGGTGTTTCCAATTTTTTGTTATTACAAATGACATGACAATGAGCATCTTTATATAATAATTTTCTGGATTATAAATTATTTATTGGCATAAGCTTCCAGAATTAGAATTAATGTGTAAAAGCTATTAACATTTTTATCTTGCTAGACATTGCCAAATTACTTGTCAAAAGATGGAACCAAATTATACTGCAAAAATCTTTGCCAACGGAAGACATTATATATAATTTTTGATTTTGCTAAATTAATAAGTTGGAAACCTATGTTCCATTTCTTTGAATTCTTTGATAACAGAGTGCTGCTGGAGACTGGGAGGGCAGCCATGTCCGTGAAGGCTCCCCAGAGTTGGAGCGGGGAAGTGGAAAAAGGTCAAAAAAAAATACGAATTGTATTTTCCCTCCATTGTTATCTCTCACTCTCTTCTGCCTCTGTGTAACTTACATCCAGGTAGCTGGAGAAAAATCATGTGGCAGGGCAAATTGGTATTCCAATAAATTAATAATCACCAGCTTCAAATGGATTTTCAAGACTGGAAATATTGCTCTGACTTACAGTAAGCTCTTTCTAATTCTCCTTAAGGACTATTTTGTTAGAAGCTTTACTTAACCTCCATCCTCTCTACTTCCTTCACTCTGAGCCGGTGAGGTGCTTCATAGCTCATTAAGAACACAGAGGTCAGTAAATAGTCCACTGCCAAATCCATTAATTCATTAGCATCTGCGTTGACCTTTGTATTCCCTTTTACTACAGGAGTTAAAGTTACAAGGCCGTGTGCGCTACAGAGAGCATTTCATTCTCCCTCATCTTCTCAAGTACTTCACAGCCCTGCATCTTCTACAGCCCATCTACTCCTTAGGAAGGATTCTTGCCAAAGTTCAACCTCATTCTAGACTAGTAACTCCACCTTAAAATGTTAAAAACTATACGTGTAACATGAAAGCCTCCCTCCTCCCCTAATCCCTGCATATCTTCTTTAGCCAATTCATGTCTGAACTTTTCAAAATTGTTATCTTCATATATTGTTTCCATTTCCTCACGTCCCATTTACTCTATAATTTACATCCGTCTGACTTCTCTCACCGTAACCTCACTGCCCACTGTCCTGAAATTTTACTTATGAAGGTCACCAGCGATCCCCATGTCAGTAGAGCCAATGAATAGTTTTTGTCCTATTTCTAGGCTCTTTCCTTCTTTAAAAAAGAAAAAGAATAAGAAACACAAAAACCATTTTTTTCTTCTATGCTTTTACACTCTCATCATCTTCTGTCTTGGTATATTTTATTGGCTTTCTGTGTTTCATCTGCTTTCTAACATTCTATTAGTTTCCTTTATCTCCAGTGGAATAAACCAGTATATGAAGGATTATTCTCAACAGGTAGTTCTCATAATAACGGTTCTAGTAGCAGCAGTCAACACTCTGTGATGCTTCTCACGTGCCAGACACTATCCTAAGACACCGTTTAAATCCATATATATAGACACACACACACACACATATATATGAGGGTTTCCTCACAGGCCTATGAAATAAGCCTATTATTATACCCGTGTTACAAATGAGAAAACTGAGGCAATGAGAGGCCAAGGTCACAGGATCAGTACTTGGTGAAGCCCCGCCTGAGTTAATGCTGGAACTTTAGAGTAGACAAGTTCATAATGTCTCACAGATTGGCCTTAAATGTGAGCAACATTTAATTAATGACTTGTGAAGTATCAGAAAATAATGGAACATTTTTAATTGATTGGGAACTACTAAGTCATGTATCAGTAACTAAGAAGGACTCTTATTGAATGAAATTATTTTTCATTATTCTTTTGAAAGGAGAATATTCTTGTGTTAGTGTTTCAGTTTTTTTTCATTCACATATTTATTCATTTATTAGACACACATTTCCTACACACCTTCTATGTGCCAGTGTCTGCTGCAAGCCTTGGAAGATTCAGTGGTGAGCAAAAAATTACAGTCCTTGCTCTTAAGCAAATATCCAGTGGTGGAGGAAGACGGAGTAAACATGTAAATAAATTTTGTACAGCGACAGAAATACGACTGGACAATGGGACGGAGAGGCAGTGAGGAGGCAGGTCTCTTTGGTCAAGATAGTAGTGGTGGCGTTTGAACCGAGACCTTAATGATCAGAGGGAAATTGGTCTGGGTAGAAGGATTAGCCAATCTAAAGCCGGGAGAGCAAGAAGTAGAGCTTGTTGCATCTGAGGGACTGAAAAAGACAACTGTGCCTCGAACCCCATGAAGGTCAGGGAAAGATGTAGTCAGTGACCAGAGCCCATGGTCCCTGTGAGCCTGGCTAAGTAGCTGAAAATTTAATCTCTTTACAATAGACAGCCTTTAGAGGTCAGAAGCAGTGCGATAATAGCATCTGATTTGTGCTTTTTAAAAGACTACTTTGACTGCTGAGTGTCCTACAAAAGCAAAACACTTGTGTCTCTATGAAGTGCAGATAGTAAATTTTAAAAAGCCCAATGAGCTCATAAGCAGTTGGTTTACTAAGTGTAATCATTTATCTTAACTAGACTTCATTAATATAAGCTTGGTGACCTTGGGGCCCTGGGACATATTAGATTAGGGAAACCCAACTATTTTCAAATAGTGTGATTTGAAAAATTCTCGAAATTGTTGGGGTTCAGGAAGATTATTTTATTGCTGGGCCTGGATGGGAAGTTTAGAATAAGAAAAGAAAGTATGATGGCTGGCTTCCATCTATTCTCCCTTTCTGTGGGAGAAACATTGATGGGGTGACTACTTTGCTGTTGACCCAATGCTTAAATTTCAGAGCTAGTTCAATCCAGTAAATATTTGCTGAACAACTATTATATGTTAGGCATATAGCTGAAACTGAGAATATAAAGAGAATAATTAATAATAAAAGCAGGTATTACTAACAAGAGACAGGCACTGTGCTAATGCTTAACATGCACCATCTCAAGTTACATTAATTTACACACTAACCATATGGGGTAGATGCATTTATTATACCATTTTCCGGGTGAGAAATCTAATCCCTTTAAGGATTAAGTTACTTCTCCAAGGTTACACAGCTAGTTAGCGGCATAGGCAGGATTTGAACTCAGGTCTGGTATCAGCACCAATTCTCTTAGCCATTATGCTCTATAAGGACCTTACTTGAGAAGTTCAGGATTATACATATATGGGTACAACCAACCCTAAGACCATCTGGCAAAACTGGTTGCTTGAGAAGTCCTGGATTTATGTAAGATGCTCTTGGAATGGAGAAGATCGTGAAGGAGGGTCCCCAAAACACACTCTCTATACTAAGGGGCAACAGAAGAGAAAAAGAATTAGCCTACAGCAGTATGATATTGAGGACGAAGAAACAGTGTTTCTCTCTTTTGTGAATAGTTATTAAATTATTTCTACTTCAAAATATCAGAAAGAAATCACAGTACTATGGACAGTTTGTGGAGCCACCCTATCTTAGCGTGAATCCTGGCAGGTGTAGAGTTCGTAGTATGACCCTGGCACCTAAGTGTAGTTAAGTAAGCTTTCATTTTTCTTTAGCCTTAAAGCAAAGTAGCTTTCTGATAGGTATAATTTAGGAAAGTCTTCAAAGAAAGTATTTAAAGTCCACTATCTCAGAGAAAAGCAATTTTGCAAAAGATCTATCGGCAAAAGCAAGGCCAAACACACCAATTATTTAGTGAGACTTGTATTATTATATCATTGCTCATGTTGTTTCTTTATGCATTTACCTGGAAGAAGGCTTTTAATGTTCAACAATTCTCAAAGAGATAAAGACCCACACTGATGTGTCAGAAAGAGCTTTGCCCTGGAATTAGATCAGTTTAGGTTTGGCTACTTACTAGAATTAGGTAACATTCTTAATCTTTCTGAACCTGTTTCCTATCTGCAAATAGGGATAACACTATCTATTACAGAGGGATGTGGTTAAATTAAATGACACATGTAAGTGAAATATATCCTTCCAGACTGAGAACATACCTAGTAAATGTTAAGTGATCTGCAAATATTCTGCTTTCTTGAAATGGATGAAACCTGTTATCATGTTCTTAACCAATGGTCTAAATATCAAGACAATATTTAGTTAAAAGTTATATTTGTTCTTTCACTGTCCATCTGCATTTTAACATATTCTAACATATTCTCCTTGATCAATTGTGTCAATATTAGTAACATTTGTCATTTAAGCTACTACTGTTCATATGTTTAAAATATTTCAATGCGATATAAGTCATTACTCAAAGGGATGCCTAGCTGGCTTTGTCAAAGATTTATTTTAAGTAAAAATGAAAGACACATTTTTCATTTTCACCAAGTTTTATTGAACAGTGTATTCATTAACTGTATGAACTTTGTGGCCAACCCAATACAGTAGCCAAGACATGGAAGCAACCTCAGTGATTTTTGTGGATGAATGGATGAAGAAAATGGGGTGCATACAACCTACTATTATTCAGCCGTGATAAAGAAGGAAATCTGGCTATTTGTGACCACATGGGTGGATTTGGGGGGCATTATGCTAAATGAAATGTCAGACAGAGAAAGAGAAATACTTTAGGATCTCATATGTGAAATCTAAAATACTGAACTCATGATAGAAAGAATGGAATGATGGTTGCCAGAGCTGGGGGTTGGAGGTGAGGAAAATGAGTGAAGATGATCAAAAGATAAAAACTTCTAGTTATAAGATAAGTGAGTAATCGTGATGTCATGTACAGCTTGGTCGCTACAGTTAACAATACCATATTTTATGTTTGAAAGTTGCTAAGAGAGTAGATCTTGAAAGTTCTCATCACAAAAATAAAATTTGTAATTATGTGAATTAAGGTTAACTAAACTTATTGTGGTAGTCATTTCACACTATATATATATATATCAATCATCACATTGTACACCTTGGACAGATACAATATTATATATCAATTCAATCTCAATAAAACTGGAAAAATCTCATTTATAGTTTAGCATAAATATATCAAATGGGTTTCTTGACAAGATTAATAATAACTATAGATAAAAGGAAATAAGATATTGTTGTTGCTGTTGTTTGCTTTTCCAGAGTGCAAAACACTAAAAAGGGGGGAGGTGAGTATGGGCTTGCAAATGCTGCTTCATGGGCCCTAATGCTATGATACAGACATTTAGTCCAGATCTGAAAGAGAACTTGAGTCATTTCAACAAATCTGCAAAACAGTCATGTTCAAACATGAAGAGATATCAGTAAGTTCTTTTTCACACTGCAAGAAATCTGCCTTCAGCTTTCAGCAAAACCTCAGTTTTTGGGTTATGAGGGTAACAGTTCTTAAGCAAGCAGCACAATGCTTCCACCAGTGCTTTCTCCCTATGATGAATAAGTTTTCAGTCTCCCCACCAGTGCTCATCCCTTCTCCCCTTAATGTCTTGGCCAAAATTCAACCATCAGCCCAGAAAACTCCTTCCCAGTTTCACTGCCTGTACGTGACCACGTTATTTCAATCACCTTGGCACATTTATATTACCTACTTCCTAAGGTAGGTATTATATACATGAGATTTTAAATAAAAGAATGCCTGTAAAGTACCTAATGCTGAACTCCTAGCACAATATGAATATTCCGTAACTGCTGACCAGCATTATTATTATATCATTTACATTAAAACTAACCTGTACTTTCTTTCACACACCCATGTTCTTTGTCCCCAACTGGGGTAAAGGAAATAAATGAACATTTATTGATTATCTACAGTGAGAGTATAGAATGCAGTGTAGGCTATAGAATTAGTGGTGTTCAAGACTGAAACTGACCTGGATTTGAATTCCAGACCTCTCACTTACTTAGACTTTACGACGCCTCAGTTCCCTTACTGATAATTAGAGATAATAGACATTTTCAGGGACCACGGTAAGGATTAAAAATATTATAATGTTTGGATCCAGAAAGGGCACTCATTACCTCATTTAATGTAAACTCTTAGATAATCTGATTGAGTTTTGAGAATCTGATAACGGCTCTGCATCCTTTTGCTATTTGCTAACTATTCATAGCATTTTGCATATAATTCCAGGGCTTTGCTAATATGAAAATCAATCAAAGGCTTTAGTTGGCACAAAGAACTCAGAGAAATTGTTATGGGGCAAGAATTAGAATTCTTCTTGAAATACAGACTATCATCCTGGAGAAGAAAGAACAACATTTTAATGTGGTCAAATTTGGGTCAAAACTATGCACTTCCATGGTGTTTCTACCAGGTCTTGATTTGACTGGGATTGAAATTTCTGACATTACTGTCCCCATCACAGACTTGAAAACCTGGCAGACAATCAAGTGCAACCTATAGTTAAAGGTCGCTCATCTAAAAAAAAAAATGGGTATGTTACTACCATTCTGACAAGAGCGTTATGAAGATTAAGAAAAAGCACAAATAAACTCTCCTAACACCTGACAGCCAAGTAATACATCTTTCAGCTCTTTCAATTCTTTTTCCTTCTTACCTGCCTTATTTCCTTCCTTGCTCTGAGTTCTCACTGTGTTTCATGTCCCACAATGCTGAAGTCATTGTAATGCTTTTACTCAGAAACCTCACTTAACATTTAGCATAGTAAATAAGAAAGCCTAAGAAGTGATTGAGGTAAACTGCCATTATTACATCATTCTGATAACCTGATTTGTCCAGAAATGTAACTATGTGATTCTCCTTTACTTCTAGTTGCTCACCATTCATGGGCACAAATTGAGTGTATATCAGATATATTAAATTCCTGCAAAATTCTCTGTGGTGTGGTTTGGGGTTCTATTTGTGTACCACAGCTTTCCTAAAACTAAACTATTATCATTTCTACTCCTCTTCTGTCTGAAAATCCTCAAAACATAATTTCTAATTAATAGTTATACTAATTGGCATTATAGTCATTCTTTTTTGCTTTTTCTCTGATTATAAGTATCTTCTGATGCTTAAGTCAATCAAATGGGTTCTCTACATGTGAGGAAGTTCAAAGAGGAAAGTAGGAGGAGTAGGGTAAGAAGACATTCACACATAGAATTAGTGGAAGCCTTAGCAGTAACAAAGCTCGTGAAATTAGAGCTAATTAATTAGCAGTCAGGAAAATTTCATCATGTGTTGTCATTAACTGGTCAACTAGGGTAACTAGGCTTACAAACAATAGAAAGCAAAGAATGGAAAATCTATTGTTTCTGCCAGCTTCTCCTGCTTGTTATAAGCGTAATTTTCTCCTAGTTTATGAAACAATAACAGTTTGGTATTAGAATTTAAATGCCATCAATATAAGATATGGAGATATGTGAAGCCTACTACACTTGCTTCGTAAACTAGTAGTATAGCATCATAAATTCCACAGTAGAATGATTTAGTTGAAAGATAAAATTCATGCGGAGTACACTATTTGTTTAAACTTCAAAAGAATCAAAAAGGATTGCTATATCTTGGCACACTCTTCTTTGTAGAATATGTTAGAGCCGGCCTTTTCTTGATTAAGAGCTACTGTTCTGTAGAGAACACTTTTTTCATATTCATAATCATCAGGCAAATCAAGGATCTGACTTCCTTAGAATCAGTAAGTGTTTTTTCCCTCACTTCTTAACAAAGAACAGAACAGCTGATAAGAAAACTAAAATACCTCTTTTTATTGATGTATAGATGATTTACGATATTATATTAGTTTCAGGTGTACAACATAGTGATTCAATATTTTTATAGATTATACTACATTTAATTATTATAAAATGATGGCTATATTTCCCTGTGCTGAACAATAAAATCCCTCTTTTGTTAAAAAAAATAGCAAATGATGGAATGTTAGAAAATTAATTTATTTCCCATGAATAATGATCAATAACTATGGGACACTGGCCCATGTAAATTAAGAGGCTTCTTTTTCCATGTGATTCTGAATACAAAATGTATCCATATTCAGGAATCGTTTTCAAAGTGAATTTTTTTTGGTACCTTAATCATAATGGGTAGTAACATCAATTTGTTTTAACGCTTATGTAGATAAGTGTTGAATATAAAATGATAAAACGTAGGGTCTTTTCACTTTTTAATTTTAACTCTGTATATGAGACAAAGAAAACGAACTGCTTTCTATCATACTGTAGTTTTTGCTCAACTACTACGACCAAAATCCTTGAAAGAGAGAATTACCTGTTTGTGTCCTTTCAGAACAACCCCCTTGCATACCAGGGCCATAAAAAAACAATAGTCTTGGGCTTCCCTGGTGGCACAGTGGTTGACAGTCCGCCTGCCGATGCAGGGGATGCGGGTTCGTGCCCCGGTCCGGGAAGATCCCACATGCCGCGGAGCGGCTGGGCCCGTGAGCCATGGCCGCTGAGCCTGCGCGTCCGGAGCCTGTGCTCCGCAACGGGAGAGGCCACAACAGGGAGAGGCCCGCATACCCCAAAACAAAACAAAAAAACAAAAACAAAAAACCTAAGAAGGTTAGCTATAAACCCTGGCCCTCTTTTTTATTGATCTCCTATTTTAATTTGTTAAAATAAAATCCATGGCCTTTTGAGTCAAACTGTCTCTTTAATTTCAGATTTAAAGATAACAAGCCTCTTTTTAAATGGAATATTGGCACACAGACACCACACAGTCTGGCTTATTACAACTGTTCTCTGTTGGTGAAGTGGCACATTTGCAATCCCCACCATAGCAATCTTCACCATTTCACAGAATATCATTCAATTGTACATCCCTAGGTGAGCAACAAGAATGGGCACTTGAGCTCAGGAGCAAAGCGTTTGTGGGGAAATCCTAGGTCAGAACCCCTAAAAGGGGAGACTAACTTGAGGATGCCCAAATAACCTGAGGTTTACCTTGGCCACCTCCCCTGGCTTTCTGACTGCCTGGGGGAAAAGTCTCTCTGGAAACTCTTTTGAGGTTATTGGGGGAATCCTAGGACAAACACACTGCTTGCTTTTGCAGGAGGACTTGCCCCATACCCTACCCAGCTAGCTGTCTCACAACCTAGCTGGACTAAAAAACCTTCAAGAAAAACGGGATAGACTGACATTTGCATTTCTACTTCCACCTATTCTTATGCACAAAATATGTAGGTAGAGCCCTCTTTCTCACACCCCAATAGATTCTGCTGTCCTTGAAACCCATCTGGTAGCTGCAGTGACTACAATGAAGGGAGTTATCGGAAACCATATTGGTACTGGGCTTAAAGGATTTTTCATGCCATGCATTTTGGGGAAGGACACAGATAACAGTCCAAACGTGGTATAAGGCAATGCCCTTTCTGGGTCCTTGAAAAATCAGTCACGGAACACAGGTGGTGGACAGGAGCTGACAAGAGCTGGTTTGTTAATGAGCACAGCATCCCCGGCGGGGGGGGTGGAAATCAATGAAATGACTGACAAGAGAAGATGGTAAATGAAGGGAGAAGTGGGGACAAGTGCTGCTCAACCCAAGCTGAACTCCAGGAGGTAAATTTCTCCTCTAATTTGAGATTCTTTCTAAAGGTTCAGTATTGAAGTGGATGTTTGACGTTGAAATGTGCAGACCCATTCTGATAACTGGAAAGGGAGGAGGCTGAGGAACGCAAAAGGAGAAGGAAGATTTCCGATTACTTCTCCAGGCTGCTGACAAGAACCTGCTGCTCGCAAACCACAAATTAACCAAGCGAAGGTTGAAGGTAGCAACGTAAAAGTGCAACTCAAATTATTTTACATTCGGAATCCTCTTCAATATCTAAGCGAGTGTAGCACAGCAATGGTTGATTATCTTAAGATTACAGAGGCTGACCGCCTTCTTTGTTTGCCCAGTAACACCGCTCCTCCAATAATCTCAAGCACTTGGCTGATTAACATTTCAATTTCAGTTGTTGCTCCTTTTCCCATTGCAGAAGGCGGCAGGGATATTCCCCTTCTTCCCTCTGTATTACAAACCCCATTACTAACCAAGCAGAAAGCACCGCGCAGTGTGGCCGAGGCTAATAATAGCCGGGCTGCTTACCTTCTCCGGAGGGATCGAATCAGCGCATGTCCCCGGCGCCGGCTGCCCCGGGGCCGCAGTGCCGCCGCGCCGGGTCTGTGTGTGGTCACCTCGGCCGGCCCCCACCCCACCTGCCAGCTGCAGCAGCTGCTCCCGGCGCTGAGCTCCGGCCGCCGGAAGTCATCCCCCGCCCCTGGCCGGATCGCCACATTCCGCGCCAGCCGCGGGGGGAGAGGGGTCTCTCCCGGCTGCGGGCACCGGCTCCTGGAAACTGCGCTCAAAGATCGCTACCCTTCCCGGTTGTAGGGTTATTTTCTAGGAATGCTTTTACAGAAGAAGCGTCGCCGGCTGGTGGACCGAGAGAGAAGAGCCAGAGTGACTTTCCCTGCAGAGCGCCTTTCCTCTGAGCGCTCCCCTGTCACTCCCGCGGCATGGACGGCTCCATTCCGCTGTGTGGGTTTTCCACCCTCTTCATCTTCCTTATCTGTATTGTTCATTTCGCTGAATTTCAGAGTGGGATTAGCTCTTAAGATATCATTCAAACACTCCGAAAATATTTTAAATTGGCGACTAGTTTTTCTAAGCCCCTTGTAGCGAGCTCCACTTCTCCCCCCCCCCCCACACACAGTTACTGGCACGTACACACCCAGCCAAACCACTCACAATTAGGAAAGCTGGGACCTCTCGCCCTCTTGCCTACGTAATGGAACAGGAAACTCCCAAAGGAGTGGGGAAGTAGGACCGGCTAGCGAAAGCACTCGAGGAAAGAGAGAGGGGTCGCCCCAAGATTTTGTTGCTGTTTAGTGGTGTCCTTAGTGGACAGATGTTCCCCCTCTAACCCCCTGGCCTCGCCCCAAGTGGAATGGCTGGTCTGGTGACAGCTGTAACATTTGAAAACAAAGAAGCTGAGCCACATTAACAGATGGCTGCATCTCTTTCTTTCCCGAAGGATTGATCAGAATTGGCTTTAAGAATCATATTAGCATATATGTATATAATAAGCCCTTTCCTTCTCTCTTTAAATTGGCACTAGCTATTAACATGTTTCTCTCTCTGTCATCTTCCTCCCTCCCTCCTTCCCTCCCTCCCTCTCCTAAGCTGACCAGATCATCAGTTTCCGGATTTAAGGGGGAAAAAAGGCCAAGGATGTGCTCTCTTTACAGCTGAACCAGGGTTTATTTTCCCAGTGTTGAGCCATTCCCAAGTAGAGAGGCTCTTTGACACTAGGGTTCTCTGTGAGTGAACTTCTCACATTCAGCTTGCTTTTGGAATTGCCCATCACTAGGTCCAGGCCAGTTTTATCCTTGGATTTGTCCAGCAACCTAAACAGTATAATTGCACAAGGCCAAGGCAGTACTTTTACTCTAGGAAGCCTTCCCAACTCTCTGTTTAGCAGTTCCAAAATTAGGAGGTAGTGTAGCAAACAGTTTCAATAAGGCTCAGTAAGAATTCTTGACCCTAGAATGGGGGCTTTTTAAAAACTGGAACAACCTAATTCATCTCTCTGTGTTTCACTTTCATAAAATTAGACCTCACCAAAGAGCAGGGGATTCTTAATATGTATCAAAGTGTATGTGGAATCTGGATGGGAATATTACATCTTTCATTTCACTAACCTCTAACTGCAATTTAGTATTTAGCATGTCCTTTAAATCTAAATGCAGACAACAAACCACAATAATATTAGGAGTACCTGTGACTATATCCCCAGCAGATATCACAGACAATTTCCTAAGGCAGTTTTATAGATATCTCAAAGTATCACTACTCTGATGTCACAATCAAATCATCATTACCTTTTTTGTTTTATCTAACAGACTATATCTATTTTAGAGTGGTTTTAGATATACAGAAAAATTAAGGGGATAATACAGAGTTCTTATATATCTCATTCCCAATTTGCTCTATTATTGACACCGTACACTAGTGTGGTACCTTTTTTACAATTAATGAGCCAATATTAATAAAATAATATTAACCAGAGTCTGTACTTTATTCAGATTTCCTTGGCTTTTGCCTAGTGTCCTTAATTCCATTTCAGGCTTCCATCCAGGACACCACATTACATTTAGTTATCAAGCCCTCTTAGGCTCCTCTGGGCTGTGGTAGTTTCTCAGGCTTTTCTTGTTTTTGATAACCTTGACACTTTTTTATTTATTTATTTATTTATTTATTTATTTATTTATTTATTTATTTATTTATGGCTGTGTTGGGTGTTCGTTGCTGCGCGCGGGCTTTCTCTAGTTGCGGAGAGCGGGGGTTACTCTTCGTTGCAGTGCACCGGCCTCTGATTGAAGTGGCCTCTCTCGTTGTGGAGCACGGGCTGTAGGTGCCTGGGCCTCCGTAGTTGCAGCACATGGGCTCAGTAGTTGTGGCTCACGGGCTTAGTTGCTCCCTGGTATGTGGGATCTTCCCAGGCCAGTGCTCGAACCCGTGCCCCCTGCATTGGCAGGTGGACTCTCAACCACTGCGCCACCAGGGAAGCCCCAACCTTGACGGTTTTGAGGAGCAGTGATCAAGTGTTTTGTAGCATACCTCACTAATGTAAACTGTCCAATGCTTTTCTCATGGTAAGACTGGGATTATGGTTTATTGGGAGGACAACCAGATAAAGTGCCTTTTTTATAACATCTTATCAAGGGTACATGCTATCCACGTGATTTGACTGTTGATGTTGACCTTGATAACCTGGCTGAGGTCGTGTCTCAGATTTCTCCACTGGAAAGTCACTCCTCCACCCCTTCCACACTACACTTGTTGGAAGGAAGTCACTATGTGAAGCACAAACCCAAAGAGTGGAGAGTTATGATCCACCTCCTTGAGGACAGAGTATGTACATAAAGTATTTGGAATTCTTCCACACAGAGTTGTCTATTTCCCCCCAAATATTAATTTATTCAATTATTGATATTTATTTATATCAGTATAGACTCGTGGATATCTATTTTATCCTTTGGGTTATAATCCAATACTACTTTATTTTGTTGTTTGAATTGTTCCAGCTTTGGCCATTGGGAGCTTTTGCTTTTGGCGCCTGTGCTCCTTTGACATACTCCCTTTGGGGTGTGTGAGTTTGTGTGTGTCTGTGTATCTGTGTGTATATGTGTTTAGCATGCATGTGTGTGTGTGTGTTTAACACTTCCTGACTTTCTGGTACCACAAGGTGCTCCAGGCTCGTTTTGTGTATTTCCTGCCCCAGTCCTAGAATCAGTCATTTCTCTGAGGAGCCCTGATTCCTTCTATTGGAGAGTAGTAATAGAAACCAAGAGCTGGGCTCTAGATGTACTGTTGCTAATGGGGTATTATTTGATTAGGCTCTCTTAACTGAGAGAACAAAGAAATAGATATGTATAGTAACCCATGTATATACACATATCAGTAAACATTTCTATATATAACTATCTATATCTATATTGAGCTGAGTGTATACTGATGTCTGCAACTATAATCCATTAATGCTGAGATTAGTTTAGCTTTCTCCTCTTGTTTATCTGTAAATTCATACTTCAATATTAAGAAATGTGGCTACCACCATCCACCATCTATTTATTTAATTGTTCAATTTCAGTACACATGTATCAGAATTGTTAACCCATCACCCCAACATCACTATTTTTAAGTATAGTAGTTAGTAGAGTCTCTGTTATATCTTGCTATTTAATGAGTTTAAATACCCATTCGTTTCTATATCACAAATTTGGTTTTTAAAATATTCTAATGACTGCATTTAAAACATAGTAACTAGTTTCTTTTGAGATTCTATGTATTATATTTTATGAATTTAAAAGTGTTATTTTAAGACTGTTTAAATGGGCTACTCCATATTGTCAAAGGGATCCACAGTAAAAAGAAGGTGAGGATCTCAACCTCACAAAGATTATTGTCAGTTTATAAGGAGATGATGTGAAATTGTCTGGTGCAAATGTTGGGAGCTCATGCGTGTTAAGTGTTAGCTTTGTCCACTTGGGCAGGCTTCTTTCTCCTTTAAAGTTCTAAATACCTTGGAATAAATTTTGTTTGTCTGCAAATTTCCTTATTTCATGTTTCCTTCCAAACAACATTTTCTCTGCCTCTAGAATTCCCAATGGGCAGTTCTTTTCTTTAGCACTTAAAAAATGTTATTCCATTATTTTCTAGTATCCAGTTTCATTGAGAAGAAAGCTGTAATCTTAATCCTATTGTTCCTTTGAAAGTAATCTCTCTTTCCTCGGGCTGCTTTTAAGATGTCACGATTTTCTTTACTATCCATGAATTGTACTGTGGTGATCTTAGGTGTGCTTTTCTTTGTATTTGTTCTTGTTGCATTCTTTAGTGCTTATTGAATTTATGGCTCCACATATTCTTTTTAGTTTTAGAGAACTCTCAGCTGTTAATATTTCTGAAATATTGTTTTCATCCCAATCTCTCTCTCCTTTTTTCTTTGGACTCCAGTTTACACATATGATAAAAATGTTTACTGTGGCCCATATGTCTCAAATGCGCTTTTGTGTACTTTTTATTCTTTTCGTTTCCCATGTTTTAGTGTTAATATTGTTACTACGCTATCTTCCAGTTCACTTACCTCTCTTTACCTGTGTCCAATCCACTACCGAATTTTAAATTTCATATAATTTTTAATTCTATCAGTTCAACTTCAATCAGTTTATAGTTTCTAGTTGTCAAGTTAAGTTCTCCACCTTGTCATCTATTTTCTTGATCTTGATAATATTTACCAAAATATGTATGAACTTTAATGTTTAGGTCATCTATGATTCTGATTCTGTTTTGTTTTTTATTCTAATTCTCCTTTTCTTGGTAGTCTTGGTGGTTCTTCAGTGAATACCAGACTTGGGATATGACAAGTTGTAGGGAACCTGAATGACGTTACAGTTGCCCTTTGAACAACCTGGGTTTGAACTGCACAGATCCACTTATACATGGATTGTTTTTCAATAAGTAATACAGTACTACATGATCTGTGGTTGGTTGAATCCTCAGATTCAGAACCACAGATAAGAAGGGCCGACCATAAAGTTATATGTGGATTTTTGACTGTACAAGGAGTCAGCATCTCTAACCCCTACCTTGTTCAAGGGTCAACTGTATTTTCTTGAGGAGAGAATTTCCTATTCTTAGGTAGGGAGCAGAGGGGAAGATCACCTCAGTCACTGGACCAACTTCATACTCATTTTCCTTCTTTATAAGGTTCGGTGTAGATGTTGCATCAACCTTCCTAACACACACACACACACACACACACACACAGAGACACACACACAGACACACACACACACACATATGTAGAGACTTTCAATGTCCTAATTCATATCATTTGTTTTCCATTGGGCCACAAATCTTTCATAGGTTCTGAACCCCAATTTTGTCTCTTCAGCATTATGAGCCAACTAAGTCTTTGCTTTGACTTCAGTTAGCTTTTGTTTGACTTCTTAGCATCTTGCCTTCTCTACCTATTATACATGGAAAATACTGCAAGGGAACACTGTTGCTGAATCCAGCTCTGTTCTCTGAATCTTTCCTCTCTCTGTGAGTTTGGTCCTTAAAATTCTAGCTGCCTTGTTATTTCTCAATTC
This sequence comes from Mesoplodon mirus, assembly GCF_964341445.2. Classification (NCBI taxonomy): domain Eukaryota; kingdom Metazoa; phylum Chordata; class Mammalia; order Artiodactyla; family Ziphiidae; genus Mesoplodon; species Mesoplodon mirus. The sequence continues at coordinate 59,146 of NW_028294919.1, read as the reverse complement.
CAACTCTGGTTTCCTTAGTCCTATGACATTGTCCTAAGATCTACTGGCTTTTCTATCTCTTAGGAGCCACATTTGGTTTCTCAGACTTTTGCTCTTCATCAGTAGTTTCTAAATGACTGGGCTAGAAAAGCATGTGCAGAATATTGTTCTCACTTCAGTGAGTTTCTTTCTCTATTTTACTTTTCTAGGTCATGGCTACCTCAGTAGCTTTCTAACGCTCACAGTCCAATGTTGCTTATGATTTATTTGGCCTTTCTAGTACGTTTCCCTAAGGTAAACTGATATAGTTGGAAACAGAAGTTTGTACCCACCATTTAAACAATTCTGTTTTGTCTTTCTATGAATTCTCTTTTTGTCCCATCTTCTGTCACTTTTTCCTACCCAAAATTCCCATTCTCACAGATAGATTATTTTAAGATTAAAAATTAAGATTTTTAATTTTATTTTTAATTTTTAATTATTTTAATTTTTAATCTTATTTTAAGATTAAAAATTAAGGTAATATAATTTTGAAAGGAATTAATTTTGCTTTGAACAAGAACACAGATTGGTGAATGGAATACGGAAGGTTCCTTAGGAGCTTTCTCATCTCTAAGAGTAGTATCCAACCATCGGTACCATTATAAGTTTGTCAACTATGGAACAAAGCAGTCTTTATAAAATCAGCATTATTCAATAATCTCAAAAACTTCTTCACTTTCCTGCTCATACCACGAATTTCCAAATGTTCAATAGGAGCAGAGAATCATGGGATGGGACGTGGAGAAATGGCCTGCCTTAGTAACTATAAATATTGGAAGAATGAAATTACAAATAAAGAGGGTTTTCTATGAATATATTTGAAGTGTTTGTTCCTAAAGAACTTCTAGAATAAGACTCAGAAGTTTAACATAGAAACACCTCTTGATAAGTATGAAACTCAGTAAAATTTATCTCATCATAGTTTTTTCTTTTGTGTTTTGTGATTGTCAGAGCCACACAAAACTGTGTTTTTCTGGACTTCACAGATCTTCTTATTTTTACTATGGGATCAGTGACCCTACATTTTTGAAACGTGGTAAAATTGTTAAAATTGGAACATTTTCCCAGAATCCAGGGCATATGACTTACATTTCTGTAGAAGGCAATATTATATTTCTGTCTAGTTCTGGGGTAAACATTTTCATACCTGCCAATCCAATTTGACTAATGTATCGTTTTTACAGTGCATTAGTGTAAATTAAATGGTAAATTCAGTCAAACAGTCATTTCATACATCAAAAAGGAAAATCAGTCAACACAACTGTCTGACTGAAATGAATGAAGAAAACAATTCAAGGCAAACAACTGTCCCAGTAGACTTGTATAAATACAGTAGTGGTGTCATGTGCAGAATTAATCTTCCCTCACTCTTAACTGGAGAACACTCTGCCAGCCAATTCAGTCACTCAAATGATACTGAATTACAATATTCCAGTTTCATTTACTCTCAGTTACTGGTGACTGCCCTTCCTTCTCCTTCATCTGTCCATCAGTGGAGAATGTCAGAGCAGGAGAATAGTAATATTGGCCTATTGTAATGTACTGTCTTGAATTCTACAGCTTCAAAATTCTTAGGCTAACTCAATGATCTTAAAGAGTCTGGTGCAGAAAGGATATGTGAATTAAATCGCAGACCACTGGCTGACCCTTGCAGCACTAACACCCCTTATTCCTGGTTCTAATATATCACAGAATACTCACGAGGAAGGTTTTGAGTGGTCAGCATAAATATGGCTCCAAAGCAGGCACATGGAAAAGAAATGTTGTCATCTCTGATCCACTTTAAAGTTGACTTGTCTTTTACTCATAAACCAGATTCAGTGTGAATTCTGTTCTGCTAAAGGTTAGAGAATCTGTTGGAGGAGTGTGGCCAATTCTTTTGAATTTTTTTACTCTCTAACTTTTTGTTTTTTTTAACATCTTCATTGGAGTATAATTGCTTTACAATGCTGTGTTAGTTTCTGCTTTATAACAAAGTGAATCAGCTATACATATACATATATCCCCATATCTCCTCCCTCTTGTATCTCCCTCCCACCCTCCCTGCCCCACCCCTCTAGGTGGTCACAAAGCACCAAGCTGATCTCCCTGTGCTATGCGGCTGCTTCCCACTGGTATCTATTTTACATTTGGGAGTGTATATATGTCCAAGCGACTCTGTTACTTCATCCCAGCTTACCCTTTCCCCTCCCCGTGTCCTCAAGTCCATTGTCTATGTCTGCATCTTTATTCCGGTCCTGCCCCTAGGTTCTTCAGAACAATTTTTTTTTTTAGATTCCATATATCTGTGTTAGCATACGATATTTGTTTTTCTCCTTCTGACTTACTTCACTCTGTATGACAGTCTCTAGGTCCATCCACCTCACTGCAAATAACTCAATTTCGTTTCTTTTTATGGCTGAGTAATATTCCATTGTATATATGTGCCACATCTTTATCATTCATCTGTCGATGGACACTTAGGTTGTTTCCATGTCCTGGCGATTGTAAATACTGCCACAATGAACATGGTGGTACATGTCTCTTCTAATTATGTTTTTTTAAGGGTATATGCCCAGTAGTGGGATTGCTGGGTCGGACAGTAGCTCTATTTTTAGTTTTTTAGGGAACCTCCATACTGTACTCCATAGTGGCTGTATCAATGTACATTCCCACCAACAGTGCAAGAGGGTTCCCTTTTCTCCACAGCCTCTCCAGCATTTCTTGTTTGTAGATTTTTTGATGATGGCCATTCTGACTGGTCACACAAAGAACTTTGGCATGGTGTTCATCATCTAGCTTATCCTAACATGCAGACATTTATGAGAGTAAAGTCAGGTCTTTGCCAGAGTGGGTTGCTTATTTGGGCAACTGGGTCCAATCAAGAAGGACAAATGTAGGCTGCCAGAGTAAATAAGGAGAGGAAAAACAAAAAGAATGAGACATATCATTCATCAGTGATTTTCCCCCCAATATTCTTAGCCTCCACCTATCTCCATCTTACTGGTAACACAGGAACTAGACTGAACTATCAGGTAAAAGGTCTCTATAGAAGCTGAGGTAATATAGAAAATAAAATAATAAAATATAAAATTGTAAGTTTTCTTCCTAAGGATAATTGAGATGATACTTCAATAATAACATAAGATCGGGGGAAGTCTAAAGAAATTTTAGAAAACTTGGATAAAGTAAGAAAACCTCTGTTCACCAGCATCCGAATGTTTGAGAGACACCAAGGCATGTGGGCCAAGTTCTGGAGAGAAGGGAAACACAGATGCAAGCTTGACATTTGGTGCAGCTTTTCTCCTTGGGGCATTTGCTGATTCAACTCATACAGCCTAGGAGCTGAAAAGCCAAGGAGTTCAAAAGACTGTAACCACAGAAGCCAAACGGCAAGAGCTCAAGCTAAAAGCAACAACTAATGGAATGACAAGCTACACATATCCTTAGTTTCACGGGGCTGGGGGAACCATTACATTTAAAGCCTAACAAATACAAGGGTAGTTGGGAATAGGGAGAATCCAAACTTTCACATGGTAATCCCAAAGGGCAACACCCATAGAGGAAGGACAAGACAGAAATAGAGCACCCTTCACACAGACTGAAAAACAGCTTTGAATGAGCTCAAACTGAGAATGGACTAAGGTTTCCAGTCCCTATAGTAACTGTGTGCCATGGGCAAAAGGAAATCTTTTCAAGAGAACAATAACAACATCCAGAATGTGGAGGTATCTTTATAGTTTCCTAAAATAAGTTAAGCCCAATTTTAATATACAAAATAATTGGACATACCAGGAAAAAGACTAAATGATCAAAAGCTCAAAAAAAAATAAAAGAAAGAAAGAAAAAAAGACAATATAAATGGACAAGGAGGACAAGAGTTAGTAGGCTTTGGTTAAAAAACAAAAGAACTACGATTAAACAAAGAAAATAGACACACCGCAAATATGCATATGAAAAGATGCTACACATTCCATGTCATCAGGGAATTTTAAATTAGAACAATAATGAGATACCACTGCACACCTATTCAAATGGCTAAAATCCAAATACTGAAATATCAAAGTTGTTGACAATGCAGAATAACTGAAATTCTCATTTGCTGCTAGCAGGATACTTGGCAGTTTCTTACAAAACGAAACATACTTTTACCATACAGTGATCTAGTAATCATGCTCTTTGGTATTTACCCATAGGAACTGAAAAGTTATGTCCGCATAAAACCTGCACATGGATATTTATAACAGTTTCTTCCATAATTGCCAAAACTTGAAATCAACCAAATGTTTTTCAGTAGGGGAATGGATAAACAAACTATGGTATATCGGTACAAAGGAATAGCATTGAGCAATAAAGAGAAAAGGCTATGAAGCCATGAAAAGACATGGAAGAAGCTTAAATGCATATTGCTAAGTGAAAAAAAGCCCATCTGCAAAGGCTACATGCATATTATATGATTGCAGCTATATGAACTTTAGGAAAAGGCCAAAGTGTGGAGACAGTCAAAAGATCAGTGGTTGGCAGAGGTTGTGGGGAGGGAGAAAAGAATGGGTGAAGCACGGAATTTTAAAGGCAAAGAAACTCCTGTGTATGGTTCTGTAATGGTGGATACAGGTTATTGCACATTTGTCAAAAAATCATATAATGTACAAAACAAAAATGAAGTTTAAAGTAAACCATGGACATTAGTTAGTAATAATGTATCAATATGGGTTCAGTAACTATAACAAATGTATTAAGCTAATGTAAGATGTTAATAATAGGGGAAACTGGGTAGAGAGGTAAGGAGGTATGAGAACTCTGTCCTTTCTGCTTAATTTTTCTGTAAACCAGAAACTGCTCCGAAATAGTCTGTTAATTGAAAAATCAAATCTAGACCTGCATACAAAACTTCCACATAAATCCAACCACAGCAGCATTATTCATAAGAGCCCCAAAGTGGAAATAACCCAAATGGCCATTTACTGTGAATGGATAAATGAAACATAGTAATATCCACACCATGGAATATTATTCAGCCATAAAAAGACATCAAGTACTGATGCATGCTACAACATGGATGAACCTTGAAAACATGCTAAGTAATTGTATGATTCCATTTGTATGCAATGTCCAGTCTAGACAAATCTGTAGAGACAAAGTATATTAGTGGCTGCCTAGGGTTTGGAGAAATGGGGGAGTGAGTGACCTAAAATAGATTCTTTTTCTTTTGGGGGGTGGATGAAAGTTCTAAAATTGATTGTGGTGGTAGATGCATAACACATTAAATTGTACACTTTAAATAATATGGAAAGTAAATTATATCTCAATGAAACTATTATTTAAAATTATGATTTATGTATTAAGAAAAGGACAACATGTACAATTTAAGCAAAAATGATCTGTGAAATGCAACCAAAAGAAACTTCTAGAATTAAAAAAGCTGAAATTAAGCACTCAGAAGATCGGTTGAACAGTACCTTAGTCAAACAAAAGAAAGGAATCCAAATGTCAATTAAAAAATAACTACACAAAAATTTGGAGGGAAAATGATGGAAAACAGAGAAGTAAGTACTTAAGACATATAGAGTATATGTAAAACACTGTGTCTAGCCAGCCCCAAGTCACACAGCCTAGGGAGGAGACACACAGCCTACGTGAATCACAAGGACTTCTCCAAAGTAAAAATGAGGTTCTGATGCCAGAAGTGGAAGGAATGAATTACAAAGAAAAAGAACAATGGTAAACTATAATGTAGATATACATCGGTAAATACATAGGTTCCCTGGGGTTGTGATCTGGTACAACAATAAAAAAAAAAGATAAGACTCATAGTAGAGGCTGCTAGATTCTGCTGAGGAAAATGTCCAGGGAGGGAAGAGTTGATTTATTTCATTATTTTTTTAGAGTCCACATATAAGTGACATCATGCACTATTTGTCTTTGTCTTATTTCACTTAGCATAGTGTCCTCCAGTTTTATCCATGTTGACTTAAATGATAGGATTTTCTTCTTTCTTAAGGTTGAATAATATTCTATTGTATATATACACCATATTTCCTTTATCCATTAATCTACTATGGACACTTAGGTTGTTTCCATACCTTGGCTCTTGTGCATAATGCTACAATGAACATGGGAGTACAGATATCTCTTCAAATCATGATGATGTTTCCTTTGGATATATACTCAGAAGTGGGAGTGAGGAGGAACTTATGACACAAATCGACCATGTGTAAAAGATGTTGTAGGAATGAAAAAGTCTGAACACCTAGGAAGAGTGTGGAGTATTTGGAAAGGTCATTGTTCCAGGTCATACATAGTTTAAAATTATGACATTTCAGTGAGCCTGTGTGCATGAAGGCTTGCTTATATTTTGGGATTTGAATACAGTGCAAAGAAGTGTTGCTAAATTTTCGATCAACATCAAAAAAAGGGTGGAAATGTTTTTTCTTTGATTATGAAACTACAGGAGAGGCAAGCCTAGAATTCTAGGCCCACTAGAATTTTCCCTGATGATAGTGCTAATTTAGGAGAAGAAGAAGGATCCAAGGCTATAGAACAATTCTGAAAGCAAAATAAGACTGCTGAGTCTTCACCCAGTGTATGAGATTAAGTTTTAATGGCATATGATGAAGTGGCCTTGACACAGCCGGCAGAACTCGTTGAGTTGTTGAAAATGGCTCTTGAAGCTACAGGAAATGGACAGTAGACATAGAAAAAGAACAAGGTAAATCCCAAAGAGTGGAAGGACAAAATTAATCAAGAGCAAAGTCAAAAATAGAGAAGAAAAGCAGTAAACTTGACAAATAAAACCAAAAGCTTGTTCTTTAGAAAGACCAATAAAATAAGCAATATTTGGCAAATATGATAGAGATGGGACTAGCTATAAAACAGAGTGAATTTTTTTTAATTACAAAAGAATACTATGGTAGCTTTATACCAACACATTTGAAAATCTGGACAAAATGGCTGATTATTGATTAGTTACATGCAGCCATTATTTATACCTGTTTTGAGTAGAGAATACAAGAAGCTTTATGAAAATAGAAAATATAATCAAAGATATACACCTTAGAAAGACATGAGTTATTTTCCAATGTATATAAAAAATTAGAAGAGTCCTAATACAAAAATCAGATATGGGGCTTCCCTGGTGGTGCAGTGGTTGAGAGTCCGCCTTCCGATGTAGGGGACACGGGTTCGTGCCCCGGTCCGGGAAGATCCCACATGCCATGGAGTGGCTAGGCCCGTGAGCCATGGCCACTGAGCCTGCGCGTCCGGAGCCTGTGATCCGCAACGGGAGAGGCCACAACAGTGAGAGGCCCGCGTACCGCAAAAAAAAAAAAAAAAACTGAGTGACAACTTAAATGATATATGGAATATTTTGCTGACTTACAAGAACATGCAGAATTAAGTATGACCCAGTTGAAATGTTAATTTTATTTTAATGTGTATGTTGGGGTGGAGTCTTCAAGGTGCCAGAAGACAAGCATTCACCCATCCTGTTTGGAACTGCAGCACACAGACACCTTCAGTTACCAGTTCTGTTCATTCCACAGAATCATCTTGAGAAAACATACTGTTTTTTATGGACCTGGTATATATCTTAATTAGTTTGAAGAATTTCCCAAATACCTGTTAATATGTAGTTCTCCAATTCCAATCTTGTCGTGTCCTGTACCAGTGACACAGCACATACGAGTTTTATTTCTCTTTCTTTCTCTGGGTTGTTCACAACCCAATGAAAGAACGATGGAATGGCATCAAAGAGATCAGGGTTCTTGACTCAGATTTACCGTAAAATAATAGTGTCCTCTTGGGAAAATTATAGTTATTCTAGGCCCCTTTCCTTTTCTTTCCTTTGACGGAGCTGCACTAGATGACCCCAAGGAACACTGCACTCTTTGCAGTCGTAGCTTAGATGTTACTGGTTTTTCTGAAACAAATGAGGACAATGACACGTGAAACTGTGCAGCATCTGTGTAACTATGTGTTCTTAGAGTTGCCTCCATTTTACAGGTGATAAGATGGCTGAGCACAGAAGTAGATGTCTTGACCAGAGGTTCCAGAGTAGATGGAACTGAACCTCAAGTTTCCTTCTTTCCTGAAGCTCACTTAGCCAAAACATAGGCTTCTGAATATTAAGCTGTAAAGCATATTATCAGTGTGCTTTAAAAGAAGCGGTTCTTCTAGGATTTCCAATTAATAGCAGGAGGTTTTGAAATTCTTCAAAGATGATCTAATTTTGTGAGATTTACAGCTCTATTTTCCTGTCAAGCAAGTTGTATTAGTGCCAGATAATCACGTGAGCTTCCGGATGCTTCTCTGAACCTCTTGAAGTTTTCTTCTTGCTATCTGAAATTCATGCCAGATAAGCCTTTTTCTAGAGCGTATATACAGACTTGTGTATTTTTATACAGAAAAGCGATGCAGTGAGTCAGGACGGGGGTTAAGCCCTCATTCTCAGAGTGGTATTGAGCTCCTGGTGAAATATAATCATCATTTCCTCAGAATCGAAAAGCAGTTATCTCTAGTTTTTAATCCCATTAACTATTTATACATTTATGTATGATACATGTATTTATTGTACCTACTAGGTGTGTTCTCTTTGGGAAGTACAAAGCTCTTTGAGACATAGGTTGTTCATTTTTTTGTTTTCCCACAAATACTGTGACCTTTTGAGCAGGAAGGTCTATATTTTACTAACATCTAGAACCAGCAGTTAACACGGTGTCTAAGATGTAGTCAATAAATATGAAATACATAAATGAACAGATTTTTAAGGAAGGGCCAGGACATGAACAAATAGAAATTTTTCATTTTCAGTCACAAAGCAACCAGAGACATAAAACTGATACAGACAACAAGTGCTACGGTCATTCAAAGAAGGCGTAGAATAGATACAACAAGGATCTCCTCTATGGCACAGGGAACTCTACTCAATATTTTGTAATAACTTACAAGGGAAAAGAATGTGAAAAAGGAATCACTGTGCTGTACACCTGAAAGTAACACAACATTGTAAATCAACTATACTTAAATTAAAAAACAAACAAACAGACAACAACAACAAAAAAAACCCGAAAGAGGTCATAGAAGTTTTTATGAGATTCCATAAGAGAAGCCAAATGAGGACGGGAGAGCCGGCTTTTGAATCAATTCGGAGGAGAAGTTACAGAGAAACTTGTCTTTGACCTGAACTTGAGTTTCCATTAAAATTGCATCGCAGAGATATTACAGATGAAGGTAATCACATAAACTTACTACACTGAGACTTGCAGAGGTTATGAGTGTTGTTCAAGATCCCAAAGCAAACGCACTGTGGAATCAGAATTTTAAGTGAGGCCTAATGAACTAAAAACAAACAAACAAAAAAACAAACCCTTTCTGTGATACCATGTTGCCTTTGAAGTCGTTCTATTGGTGGGTTGGTAGAAACTGGTTCCAGTGTTTCTTGCAGGAATGACTAGTTCTGTCCCCACCGCGGCCCCCCACCCCCGAGTTGATCCTCAAAGTTTCCTTTAGAATGGACTTGCTAAAATGCAGACCTGCAAGTATTCATGACGCCTGTGTCCAATCATTTCTCCTGCCACTGCCTACTTCACTTCTGGATTATATGAACAATTCACTGTCTTCATTTATGCTTTTCCCTCCTCCAAGAATTCCTTTCTCCCTATGGGGTACCTGGGCAACCCACTTCATTTTTCAAACCTCAGTTTACATATTATGTCTTTTGTGCAGTCTTCTTTTGAGTGTTGTGATCACACGCTCCTTTTTGCTACCCTTGCACTTCTTCATTCCTGGTTGTTGCACTCGCTACACTGTATTGTGATTGTATTTTTTACATATATCTGTGTTCTCCTGGGCAACATTCCTTGGGGCCAGGGACTACCTTTTTTCATCTATTGATGTTGCCTTAGCGTGTTACTTGTTGCGAAGTAGTTAGTTATAAAAATAAGATTTGATTAAATTGAAAATTGTTATGCACATATTAGTTATTATCATTTACAGATATAACAGGAAAAAATATTAATGTTGGTGCTGAAAGTTCACTTCTAGTAAATGGTGGTGGTACATGACTTCACTTATATTATTTTCCCCACTATTTTATATCTTTCTACCTAATATCTCTTCTTTATTTCCATCTCTTTCTTTATTACTAAACCAAGAAAAACAGGGATGAGGGTAGGGCTAGGCCATACTTGGCTGGAATAGTAAAGAAATTGTGTGGGGTTTTGGTGAGAAAATCCTGAAGCATACAGGTCTGCATCTTCCCTTTTTTTTTTTTTTTTTTTGCGGTACGCGGGCCTCTCACTGTTGTGGCCTCTTCCGTTGTGGAGCACAAGCTCCGGACGTGCAGGCTCAGCGGCCATGGCTCACGGGCCTAGCCGCTACGCGGCATGTGGGATCTTCCCGGACCAGGGCACGAACCCGTGTCCCCTGCATCGGCAGGTGGACTTTCAACCACTGCGCCACCAGGGAAGCCCCTGTTTGAAGTTTTTTGATAAATAAGATTTGATAACACCGTTTTATAGAAACTTAGTTTGGACATTTCTGAACCTCTTTTCTTGTTTCCTTATGGAAGAAAGCTGCTTGTTTAGCGTTAATACTAATTCAATGGGGGTAAGATTTACACAGGACCAACCCTAGCATTCATAGTGTGTGGCACAGGAAACAACTTTGAATGGCCATTTCAAGGAACAATATACTTAAGTGCATACAATGAATAAAATGGATGAACTACACAAATTTATGAGTTGAAAACCATAGAATCATAGAATTTTCTCACTGTAAAGGCTCTTCCTTTTCCAACTGCTTAACTTCATCCTCTGTTAAAGCACTTCAATAACAGGGAGTTCTTGAGTTTAAAATGCAGTCGGTCCATTTTAGAGTTGAAAGGTTCTACTTGTCAAAATATTCATCCTTTTATCAACCTAAACCTGTCTACTTGGTCTAAAATCTTCAGTGTGGGACAGTCTAAACCCTTTTTCATAGGACAACTCCTAAAATAGTTTAGAGCGACCACCTACTTCTCTCCTGGTCTTGCTTCATGTCATCTATTCCCAGTTCCTTCAATTACTTCTTATATAACAATATTTTAGATTCCAGACACTTTACTGAATTCATCACTTTCTTCAGTATAATAACTCATTTGCTGAATGTGATATTTTGATCCTAAAGGGATTTGTTTACTGTTTTCTGAAAAGAATTAAAACATAAAATGTCCAATCAACCAATAATTCTTCACCTAACATGATTCATATACACCAATTGATAAGGAAAAGTTAAAAATTCAAATTACTTCATTCTTAAAGAGTGATCATAGTATGTCCTTATTTATAATGTGCAGGAAATATGAATTTTCTTTCTGTGCATCTGTAACAGTGCCCTCTTGCAGGGTACAGAGGATACTCCATTGATGCTGCCTAATGATGTGTATGTGATATCCTGATATTTACTAAGAAGTTAGACATTCAAGAGGATTTTTTGTTCCCAACAGACATACATATATGAATTTTTATTCTCTATGTTTTGTGTGTTTCTAACTTTTATTATTCATCTATTGGCACTTAAGTGCATTCACCAAACTGCATCATAAACATCAAAGCAGATTACTTCACTTTACCTTTTATGAGATTATTATACTTATCAACCAATATCTGAGCCCTTAATATGGGCAAATCATCCTAGCCTGTTAAGCACAGAGGTACAGAGCATGGAGTTGAAAGGGCACACACCAAGATTTGAACAAATTACTTAATCTCTCTAAGTCTTCATTTTTGTATGTGAAAAATGAGAATAATTACAATGATTGAACTCATAAGGTGGATCGTAGAAAACATCTAGGTGCTACATGTAAAGAGCTTGTTTGACTACCTGACAAAAATATCCATTCTTTATTAACATGATGGTGATGATGATGATGATGAAGCTACCAGCAGGTGTCCTTCTTAGGTCGGTAAGAATGGTGAATAAGCCACAAGATCATGTCTGTGAACATTTGCATTCTAAGGCTACACTGCCTTTGCCTTCCCAACTCCGGCTCCACGCCTCATCTGTTTAAACATCTCCCAAGATAGCTCAGGTCTTCTCCTCTATGAAGCTATTCTGAACTACTCCTCTAGAATGAACTTAAAATACATTGCTTGCACTTCTATTAATTTATATCAAGTACAAACTTCTGCAGTGGAATTGATTACACTTTATTGCAATTTTTGGCTCTATATCAACTTGCAACTCTTTTGAGGAAAGAAACTGGGTCTTATTCCTAGAAACGGAAACAGTGACAAGCAAATAAGTCATAAATGTCTAAATTGGCACATTGAAGTTATTTTTTCTAGAATGTTAGGGAAAACACTTAAGGGAAAGTCAGATTCATTGTTGTTCCCACAGTCCTAAGAATGGACTTTCTCATAACTTGTATAATTCTATATGTAGCAAGTGAAGATTAATCAATGGCAGGTTTTCCTTCATTTATATTTATATAATCTTAAACTAATTGAAGAAAAGCCATCTCATCCTTCTGAGTTAAGTTACAAACATTAAGCATTTTAATATTTAAATAAGAGTGAGACTAGCTTTCTTCACAATTCTGTGTTCTCATATTTTAAAAGGATGTCAAAATTTAAACTTTTTTGTCTATCATCTTCTTCCAGATTCACTTAAAGTGTGGTTCTTAACATAATCCCAAGTTCTGAAACTAATTGAAGGTTAAACATCTAGTGATTTCAACCTCTTTTGGTCAGCCTCAACATTTCCTTCAAAAATAATACCCATTGGGCTTCCCTGGTGGCGCAGTGGTTGGGAGTCCGCCTGCCGATGCAGGGGACACGTGTTCGTGCCCCGATCCGGGAAGATCCCGCATGCCGCGGAGCGGCTGGGCCCGTGAGCTATGGCCGCTGAGCCTGCGTGTCCAGAGCCTGTGCTCCAGCAACGGGAGAGGCCACAACAGTGAGAGGCCCGTGTACCGCAAAAAAAAAAAAAAAAAAAAAAAAAAAATAATAATAATAGTAATTCCCATTGACCACAATATCTATACTTCCAGTCTATTTTTCCCTATAAGAACAAGAAAAAGTTCATGGTGACAGTTCCAGATTCATCCATGAGGGGGCAAACATGTCTCATACACACAATGAAGGGAAAACTAGTAATCAACTAGTTACACTGGGAAAAAAATGGACATGGTGTCAATAGCAAGATTTGGCCCATATTAGAAAGAAAACAGTGATCCATATCTGTTTGAAGATAATATGTTTGTTTAATTGTTACATTTTACTCCTATTTTCAATGCCAGAGGAAGAACACCTGAAGGATGGTGCTCGGTGTAATAGTCAAACAAATGTCTCTTTAGAGAAAAGAAAAGCACTTGAAAACATTGCAAGCTCTGTTAAACTTATTTCTAGTCTAACAACGTTAAAATTAAAAGTAGTCATGTAAAATGCATTTCTGAAAGACTTTATCAAAAATGCATACTTCCCCTCAGATAATGTCACTGAATTAAGGATCAAGAAATGAGAGACAGGAATTCAGCTGAAAGAAACATGGAGAATTCCTGTGTAACAGAGTGAAATGTGGAGGTTCTAGCTGTGTTTGCCCTTACCATACCATTATCAGTCAAGATTTTCAGTTTTGTGTTCCAACCTGCAGTTAAAATCAAGTGTAGCGCTCAAGGCGTAATTCCTCAGTTCTCTGCTTACCCTGATTAGAGCCCATGGTCTGTCATTAGAAGCACTCTTTTGCAGAGACACTGTGAAGTCCCTTGGCCCTCACTCTTAGTCATATTGGCAGTGCAAAATGCCAGCCCTAGTGAAATAGAACTTATGCCAATTCAGCATCTGGGCCAAACCACTAAACATGGCTGGAGAAAAAAACGAGCAACCTTTCTAATTTGCCTCATTTAAATTCATAATCATTTTACCCCATGTGAACTCTTAGTACTTACTAGAAAACTGATTGCTGAATCAATTCTCTTTTCTTCTGTCCTAGAGAACAATTTCATAACTCCTCTTTCTTTACGTCTATAACATGTCTTCCTCTAAATTCTCAGCTGCTTCCTAATTCACTGAGAATACAGGAGGGACCAAATAGAATATCCGTGAACTCCAAACACCAAGTCTACCATCCTACCTGGATCTATCTGAAACCACGTGTGTTGCCTTCCTTCTTCCTTTGGCAGAAGAAATGTTTGTCCTCTGTTCTAAGGCCGAACCCTCTACTCTGCACTGGATCCCTCCCTTCTGGCCGAATCAGGGATTTCTCTTCTACTATGTCTCCTCTTCCCTGTATCTTCCATTATTTGCTCTCTACCAGATGCTTTCATTAGCATGCAAAGGTCTAATACCTCTCCTCTTAAAGGGAAAAAATTCTTTCTCTCTTCCCATGTCCAATTCGAACCATTGCCCCATTGCTCTGCTCCTCTTTAGAGCAAAACGACTCAAACAACACAGCTCTACTTAACGTTTCATTTCCTTATCTCCCACTTACCTATTTTTGTCCTCTCCACTACACAGAAACTATTCTTCTTAAGGTTATTCGTGATATCTATTATATGTTGCCAAGTCCTAGATTAAATGATCAGTTCTCATCTTCATCTACCAGCAGGATTAATAATAACTCCCTCTTCCTTCTAACACCTACCACTTGGCTCATGAGACAGTTCGTCTTATCTCCCTGCTCACTTCTTATATCCTTTGCCAAATCCTCTAGAGGATGGAGTGTCTCCTGGCTCAGTCCTTCAACATCATGTATTCTCTGCCTACACCTACTTATAAAGTGATTTCATCTTTAAATCTAGAGACTTTAAATACCACGATGATTTACCGATTTTCATCTACAGCCATGATAATCTCTTGCTGCTGAAATTCAGACTAGTATATCCAGTTGTCTACTTCACATGTCCACACATGCCATCGCAAATTTAGTATGTCCAAAAACAAATTCTTAATCCTCTAAAGTTCTCTCTTGACCATCGCCTAAAAGACCCTAAGTGATTTTTCGCTAACCTAGCTTTCTAACCTTATCTTCTAACAATTTCTCCTTTGATCATTTCACTACAAACCAACTAACCTCCTAGTCTTTGGAACACATAAAGTATAAGCCCACCCACCTGCATACACCAAGCCTCTCTTTCAGTGTATTCATACGGTTTGCTCCCATACTTCTTTCAAATCTCTGCTCAAATGTTCCCTGACCACCCTATATACTTGCCTTAAACCTTGCATCATTACGCTGCTCCTTCATGGTCCTTCCACTAACATGCTATATTTATGTATTTATGGTGGTCTCCTTCCACTGGAACATAAGATCCATAAAGACGAGATTTATTTGTTCACTCCTAGAGCCTACTGCTCTAGTGCCTAGAACAGCGGCACATATTAGACACTCCATCAATATCTGCTGAATGGATGAACATCCACTTGCCTGATGACCAAACACAGTTCATTGAAACTTACTTTTTAATCAATTTCAATTTCCTCTTCTTATAAGCTTAAATTTGACTTGAAAAGTTGAATATTCCTTTTTATTAAAAAATGAATAATTATAGAGACATAATTCTTTATAAATACTATTTAATAATCTATTCATTACAATGCAAAAGTTTTATTCAAAGTATACCTTTCTCCAGAAGGGATTTTTTGGTTTTCTTAGATTCTTTAAAAACTTAAGGTTAAAAAATTTAAAGAGCAATGCCTAAGTACATTGTTTTATTTCATGACTTCTACATGATGATTTATTTTTAAAAGGGTTTATTTGAGAATTACTTACACCACACTATTGAATGTATCATATGCCATTTACCAAGCATCTCACTTAAGTACACATACATTTCTCAATCAAATCTAGGCTTCCAATTATAGAATACTACCTGTATTCTATAGGTCTGGTATTATATGTGAACTCCTTACCAGTAAAAACCAGGTGAATTCTTAGCGATGTCTAAAGAAACAGTTACTGTTCTGTTTGTAGTCATTTCCCTTCTTCCATTTTCCTATTTCTGTTACAGATATTCAATATGAAATATCAATCTTCATATGAATGATCATTTTCTTGTACTCTTGTATCCGTGCTTTCATATTAATGCAGGAAATTTTTAGTCCAGCTATAATTACTTGAACGCAATTCTATTTCTATTACTATAGTTTTGCCATCCCTAGACTACATTTGTGCATATTTTACATGATATAATTTCTGGCCTCATTGAAAGGGTAGATGTTTAGCATAAAATTCTAAGATTTCTGTAGAGTATGATTAATCAACCTAAGCTGAGCAGCTACCACACACACGCGCGCACACACACACACACACACACACACAAAGGTACTATTATTATAGAAATTCTCCTCCTACCCTTTCTCATAAGTCAAAATTATGTAAAACAATATTGATTGTCATGCGGTGAGTGCCCAATTCTTTCCTAGTAAACTAAATTCCCAGCTTTAGGCAGATCCCTATGTAGTGAAGAGGGCAGGAGACCTGGCAGTCAGTGGATGACAGTTGCCTGGGCCGAATCACCCTGACAACTCCTCTCCATAATAAATCTGAGAAGCTAATCTCTGCTAAATTGTTAATGGCTGCTAATCAGATACTGGATGCATGGTTACCCCTCTTGATAGTATATTTACATTTAAATGAGTCCTTTCTGGAAGGACTCCTTAAACCAAAGGAGTGGTTCTAATGCTGACAGCTTCAGGCACCCAGGGCCTCTGGCTCAGGTTTTCATATTGTCCTTTGCGGAGACGCATGATATCATGAGGCCATTTGATCTGTAATTCCAGAATATCAGAAAGGAATTACTGCAGACCTCAAAGTCATGATCCGAAGATTGTTTTTTAAAAAAGGGTTCTTCAATGAAAAGTCATGGATTAAAAAACTGATCTATTTCACCTCACCCTAGCCACTATTCATTAAATTAAATTATCTGGCATACTGGTGTATGTCAAGTTCCAAGCAGATAGATTCAAACCGTACATGTTGACGTAAGACATTTCTCATTTCATTTCTTTTCTTTCTCTTTCCCCTATGTCTCTCGCCATGGTATAGCATCTGAAGCAGTTAATTCCTGCCATTTAATATCTTTAATTTTTGTTTTATCCCAAGCACCATCAAGATTGATTGTCTTCTATGAGTAAAAAGCACCTGGCAAGAGTACTTTCATGGATGAAGGAGCCTGAATTATCATGAGAAACTATCTATACCTCCAGTGAGTCTGGCTTCACAGAGTGAAAACTATACAAGGAAGGACAATCCAATATGTTATGTAACTGTCCCAAATCGCCACACTTAATCCCCACTGTCTCAAACAAATTGAAAGAAGAGATTAAACATCTACTTTCACTCTTAAGGACAAGCCTATGTAATAGCCATTGTTCTCCTTATTTCAAAAATGAGACAAAGTCAGGCTGTGAATGGAAGGATCCAATCCCCAGTCTGTTCAACTACAAAACCCCTGACCTTCAGGGTCATCCTTGTCTTCTTCTCATCCTCTGTCAACCTTATATGGACCTTTACCTCCAACACTGATACCTAGCAAATCCTTCCACTACATTATAAATTATTAACCATAAGGTTTAGCATGTTCTCTCTTCCAAGGTATTTAGAACTTTAAAGGAGAAAGAAGCCTGCCCAAGTGGACAAAGCTAACACTTAACACGCATGAGCTCCCAACATTTGCACCAGACAATTTCACATCATCTCCTTATAAACTGACAATAATCTTTGTGAGGTTGAGATCCTCACCTTCTTTTTACTGTGGATCCCTTTGACAATATGGAGTAGCCCATTTAAACAGTCTTAAAATAACACTTTTAAATTCATAAAATATAATACATAGAATCTCAAAAGAAACTAGTTACTATGTTTTAAATGCAGTCATTAGAATATTTTAAAAACCAAATTTGTGATATAGAAACGAATGGGTATTTAAACTCATTAAATAGCAAGATATAACAGAGACTCTACTAACTACTATACTTAAAAATAGTGATGTTGGGGTGATGGGTTAACAATTCTGATACATGTGTACTGAAATTGAACAATTAAATAAATAGATGGTGGATGGTGGTAGCCACATTTCTTAATATTGAAGTATGAATTTACAGATAAACAAGAGGAGAAAGCTAAACTAATCTCAGCATTAATGGATTATAGTTGCAGACATCAGTATACACTCAGCTCAATATAGATATAGATAGTTATATATAGAAATGTTTACTGATATGTGTATATACATGGGTTACTATACATATCTATTTCTTTGTTCTCTCAGTTAAGAGAGCCTAATCAAATAATACCCCATTAGCAACAGTACATCTAGAGCCCAGCTCTTGGTTTCTATTACTACTCTCCAATAGAAGGAATCAGGGCTCCTCAGAGAAATGACTGATTCTAGGACTGGGGCAGGAAATACACAAAACGAGCCTGGAGCACCTTGTGGTACCAGAAAGTCAGGAAGTGTTAAACACACACACACACATGCATGCTAAACACATATACACACAGATACACAGACACACACAAACTCACACACCCCAAAGGGAGTATGTCAAAGGAGCACAGGCGCCAAAAGCAAAAGCTCCCAATGGCCAAAGCTGGAACAATTCAAACAACAAAATAAAGTAGTATTGGATTATAACCCAAAGGATAAAATAGATATCCACGAGTCTATACTGATATAAATAAATATCAATAATTGAATAAATTAATATTTGGGGGGAAATAGACAACTCTGTGTGGAAGAATTCCAAATACTTTATGTACATACTCTGTCCTCAAGGAGGTGGATCATAACTCTCCACTCTTTGGGTTTGTGCTTCACATAGTGACTTCCTTCCAACAAGTGTAGTGTGGAAGGGGTGGAGGAGTGACTTTCCAGTGGAGAAATCTGAGACACGACCTCAGCCAGGTTATCAAGGTCAACATCAACAGTCAAATCACGTGGATAGCATGTACCCTTGATAAGATGTTATAAAAAAGGCACTTTATCTGGTTGTCCTCCCAATAAACCATAATCCCAGTCTTACCATGAGAAAAGCATTGGACAGTTTACATTAGTGAGGTATGCTACAAAACACTTGATCACTGCTCCTCAAAACCGTCAAGGTTGGGGCTTCCCTGGTGGCGCAGTGGTTGAGAGTCCACCTGCCAATGCAGGGGGCACGGGTTCGAGCACTGGCCTGGGAAGATCCCACATACCAGGGAGCAACTAAGCCCGTGAGCCACAACTACTGAGCCCATGTGCTGCAACTACGGAGGCCCAGGCACCTACAGCCCGTGCTCCACAACGAGAGAGGCCACTTCAATCAGAGGCCGGTGCACTGCAACGAAGAGTAACCCCCGCTCTCCGCAACTAGAGAAAGCCCGCGCGCAGCAACGAACACCCAACACAGCCATAAATAAATAAATAAATAAATAAATAAATAAATAAATAAATAAATAAATAAATAAAAAAGTGTCAAGGTTATCAAAAACAAGAAAAGCCTGAGAAACTACCACAGCCCAGAGGAGCCTAAGAGGGCTTGATAACTAAATGTAATGTGGTGTCCTGGATGGAAGCCTGAAATGGAATTAAGGACACTAGGCAAAAGCCAAGGAAATCTGAATAAAGTACAGACTCTGGTTAATATTATTTTATTAATATTGGCTCATTAATTGTAAAAAAGGTACCACACTAGTGTACGGTGTCAATAATAGAGCAAATTGGGAATGAGATATATAAGAACTCTGTATTATCCCCTTAATTTTTCTGTATATCTAAAACCACTCTAAAATAGATATAGTCTGTTAGATAAAACAAAAAAGGTAATGATGATTTGATTGTGACATCAGAGTAGTGATACTTTGAGATATCTATAAAACTGCCTTAGGAAATTGTCTGTGATATCTGCTGGGGATATAGTCACAGGTACTCCTAATATTATTGTGGTTTGTTGTCTGCATTTAGATTTAAAGGACATGCTAAATACTAAATTGCAGTTAGAGGTTAGTGAAATGAAAGATGTAATATTCCCATCCAGATTCCACATACACTTTGATACATATTAAGAATCCCCTGCTCTTTGGTGAGGTCTAATTTTATGAAAGTGAAACACAGAGAGATGAATTAGGTTGTTCCAGTTTTTAAAAAGCCCCCATTCTAGGGTCAAGAATTCTTACTGAGCCTTATTGAAACTGTTTGCTACACTACCTCCTAATTTTGGAACTGCTAAACAGAGAGTTGGGAAGGCTTCCTAGAGTAAAAGTACTGCCTTGGCCTTGTGCAATTATACTGTTTAGGTTGCTGGACAAATCCAAGGATAAAACTGGCCTGGACCTAGTGATGGGCAATTCCAAAAGCAAGCTGAATGTGAGAAGTTCACTCACAGAGAACCCTAGTGTCAAAGAGCCTCTCTACTTGGGAATGGCTCAACACTGGGAAAATAAACCCTGGTTCAGCTGTAAAGAGAGCACATCCTTGGCCTTTTTTCCCCCTTAAATCCGGAAACTGATGATCTGGTCAGCTTAGGAGAGGGAGGGAGGGAAGGAGGGAGGGAGGAAGATGACAGAGAGAGAAACATGTTAATAGCTAGTGCCAATTTAAAGAGAGAAGGAAAGGGCTTATTATATACATATATGCTAATATGATTCTTAAAGCCAATTCTGATCAATCCTTCGGGAAAGAAAGAGATGCAGCCATCTGTTAATGTGGCTCAGCTTCTTTGTTTTCAAATGTTACAGCTGTCACCAGACCAGCCATTCCACTTGGGGCGAGGCCAGGGGGTTAGAGG
The DNA here is from genome assembly GCF_964341445.2 of Mesoplodon mirus. NCBI lineage: Eukaryota > Metazoa > Chordata > Mammalia > Artiodactyla > Ziphiidae > Mesoplodon > Mesoplodon mirus. The sequence continues at coordinate 38,402 of NW_028294919.1, read as the reverse complement.
GGGAACATCTGTCCACTAAGGACACCACTAAACAGCAACAAAATCTTGGGGCGACCCCTCTCTCTTTCCTCGAGTGCTTTCGCTAGCCGGTCCTACTTCCCCACTCCTTTGGGAGTTTCCTGTTCCATTACGTAGGCAAGAGGGCGAGAGGTCCCAGCTTTCCTAATTGTGAGTGGTTTGGCTGGGTGTGTACGTGCCAGTAACTGTGTGTGGGGGGGGGGGGGGAGAAGTGGAGCTCGCTACAAGGGGCTTAGAAAAACTAGTCGCCAATTTAAAATATTTTCGGAGTGTTTGAATGATATCTTAAGAGCTAATCCCACTCTGAAATTCAGCGAAATGAACAATACAGATAAGGAAGATGAAGAGGGTGGAAAACCCACACAGCGGAATGGAGCCGTCCATGCCGCGGGAGTGACAGGGGAGCGCTCAGAGGAAAGGCGCTCTGCAGGGAAAGTCACTCTGGCTCTTCTCTCTCGGTCCACCAGCCGGCGACGCTTCTTCTGTAAAAGCATTCCTAGAAAATAACCCTACAACCGGGAAGGGTAGCGATCTTTGAGCGCAGTTTCCAGGAGCCGGTGCCCGCAGCCGGGAGAGACCCCTCTCCCCCCGCGGCTGGCGCGGAATGTGGCGATCCGGCCAGGGGCGGGGGATGACTTCCGGCGGCCGGAGCTCAGCGCCGGGAGCAGCTGCTGCAGCTGGCAGGTGGGGTGGGGGCCGGCCGAGGTGACCACACACAGACCCGGCGCGGCGGCACTGCGGCCCCGGGGCAGCCGGCGCCGGGGACATGCGCTGATTCGATCCCTCCGGAGAAGGTAAGCAGCCCGGCTATTATTAGCCTCGGCCACACTGCGCGGTGCTTTCTGCTTGGTTAGTAATGGGGTTTGTAATACAGAGGGAAGAAGGGGAATATCCCTGCCGCCTTCTGCAATGGGAAAAGGAGCAACAACTGAAATTGAAATGTTAATCAGCCAAGTGCTTGAGATTATTGGAGGAGCGGTGTTACTGGGCAAACAAAGAAGGCGGTCAGCCTCTGTAATCTTAAGATAATCAACCATTGCTGTGCTACACTCGCTTAGATATTGAAGAGGATTCCGAATGTAAAATAATTTGAGTTGCACTTTTACGTTGCTACCTTCAACCTTCGCTTGGTTAATTTGTGGTTTGCGAGCAGCAGGTTCTTGTCAGCAGCCTGGAGAAGTAATCGGAAATCTTCCTTCTCCTTTTGCGTTCCTCAGCCTCCTCCCTTTCCAGTTATCAGAATGGGTCTGCACATTTCAACGTCAAACATCCACTTCAATACTGAACCTTTAGAAAGAATCTCAAATTAGAGGAGAAATTTACCTCCTGGAGTTCAGCTTGGGTTGAGCAGCACTTGTCCCCACTTCTCCCTTCATTTACCATCTTCTCTTGTCAGTCATTTCATTGATTTCCACCCCCCCCGCCGGGGATGCTGTGCTCATTAACAAACCAGCTCTTGTCAGCTCCTGTCCACCACCTGTGTTCCGTGACTGATTTTTCAAGGACCCAGAAAGGGCATTGCCTTATACCACGTTTGGACTGTTATCTGTGTCCTTCCCCAAAATGCATGGCATGAAAAATCCTTTAAGCCCAGTACCAATATGGTTTCCGATAACTCCCTTCATTGTAGTCACTGCAGCTACCAGATGGGTTTCAAGGACAGCAGAATCTATTGGGGTGTGAGAAAGAGGGCTCTACCTACATATTTTGTGCATAAGAATAGGTGGAAGTAGAAATGCAAATGTCAGTCTATCCCGTTTTTCTTGAAGGTTTTTTAGTCCAGCTAGGTTGTGAGACAGCTAGCTGGGTAGGGTATGGGGCAAGTCCTCCTGCAAAAGCAAGCAGTGTGTTTGTCCTAGGATTCCCCCAATAACCTCAAAAGAGTTTCCAGAGAGACTTTTCCCCCAGGCAGTCAGAAAGCCAGGGGAGGTGGCCAAGGTAAACCTCAGGTTATTTGGGCATCCTCAAGTTAGTCTCCCCTTTTAGGGGTTCTGACCTAGGATTTCCCCACAAACGCTTTGCTCCTGAGCTCAAGTGCCCATTCTTGTTGCTCACCTAGGGATGTACAATTGAATGATATTCTGTGAAATGGTGAAGATTGCTATGGTGGGGATTGCAAATGTGCCACTTCACCAACAGAGAACAGTTGTAATAAGCCACCAGACTGTGTGGTGTCTGTGTGCCAATATTCCATTTAAAAAGAGGCTTGTTATCTTTAAATCTGAAATTAAAGAGACAGTTTGACTCAAAAGGCCATGGATTTTATTTTAACAAATTAAAATAGGAGATCAATAAAAAAGAGGGCCAGGGTTTATAGCTAACCTTCTTAGGTTTTTTGTTTTTGTTTTTTTGTTTTGTTTTGGGGTATGCGGGCCTCTCCCTGTTGTGGCCTCTCCCGTTGCGGAGCACAGGCTCCGGACGCGCAGGCTCAGCGGCCATGGCTCACGGGCCCAGCCGCTCCGCGGCATGTGGGATCTTCCCGGACCGGGGCACGAACCCGCATCCCCTGCATCGGCAGGCGGACTGTCAACCACTGTGCCACCAGGGAAGCCCAAGACTATTGTTTTTTTATGGCCCTGGTATGCAAGGGGGTTGTTCTGAAAGGACACAAACAGGTAATTCTCTCTTTCAAGGATTTTGGTCGTAGTAGTTGAGCAAAAACTACAGTATGATAGAAAGCAGTTCGTTTTCTTTGTCTCATATACAGAGTTAAAATTAAAAAGTGAAAAGACCCTACGTTTTATCATTTTATATTCAACACTTATCTACATAAGCGTTAAAACAAATTGATGTTACTACCCATTATGATTAAGGTACCAAAAAAAATTCACTTTGAAAACGATTCCTGAATATGGATACATTTTGTATTCAGAATCACATGGAAAAAGAAGCCTCTTAATTTACATGGGCCAGTGTCCCATAGTTATTGATCATTATTCATGGGAAATAAATTAATTTTCTAACATTCCATCATTTGCTATTTTTTTTAACAAAAGAGGGATTTTATTGTTCAGCACAGGGAAATATAGCCATCATTTTATAATAATTAAATGTAGTATAATCTATAAAAATATTGAATCACTATGTTGTACACCTGAAACTAATATAATATCGTAAATCATCTATACATCAATAAAAAGAGGTATTTTAGTTTTCTTATCAGCTGTTCTGTTCTTTGTTAAGAAGTGAGGGAAAAAACACTTACTGATTCTAAGGAAGTCAGATCCTTGATTTGCCTGATGATTATGAATATGAAAAAAGTGTTCTCTACAGAACAGTAGCTCTTAATCAAGAAAAGGCCGGCTCTAACATATTCTACAAAGAAGAGTGTGCCAAGATATAGCAATCCTTTTTGATTCTTTTGAAGTTTAAACAAATAGTGTACTCCGCATGAATTTTATCTTTCAACTAAATCATTCTACTGTGGAATTTATGATGCTATACTACTAGTTTACGAAGCAAGTGTAGTAGGCTTCACATATCTCCATATCTTATATTGATGGCATTTAAATTCTAATACCAAACTGTTATTGTTTCATAAACTAGGAGAAAATTACGCTTATAACAAGCAGGAGAAGCTGGCAGAAACAATAGATTTTCCATTCTTTGCTTTCTATTGTTTGTAAGCCTAGTTACCCTAGTTGACCAGTTAATGACAACACATGATGAAATTTTCCTGACTGCTAATTAATTAGCTCTAATTTCACGAGCTTTGTTACTGCTAAGGCTTCCACTAATTCTATGTGTGAATGTCTTCTTACCCTACTCCTCCTACTTTCCTCTTTGAACTTCCTCACATGTAGAGAACCCATTTGATTGACTTAAGCATCAGAAGATACTTATAATCAGAGAAAAAGCAAAAAAGAATGACTATAATGCCAATTAGTATAACTATTAATTAGAAATTATGTTTTGAGGATTTTCAGACAGAAGAGGAGTAGAAATGATAATAGTTTAGTTTTAGGAAAGCTGTGGTACACAAATAGAACCCCAAACCACACCACAGAGAATTTTGCAGGAATTTAATATATCTGATATACACTCAATTTGTGCCCATGAATGGTGAGCAACTAGAAGTAAAGGAGAATCACATAGTTACATTTCTGGACAAATCAGGTTATCAGAATGATGTAATAATGGCAGTTTACCTCAATCACTTCTTAGGCTTTCTTATTTACTATGCTAAATGTTAAGTGAGGTTTCTGAGTAAAAGCATTACAATGACTTCAGCATTGTGGGACATGAAACACAGTGAGAACTCAGAGCAAGGAAGGAAATAAGGCAGGTAAGAAGGAAAAAGAATTGAAAGAGCTGAAAGATGTATTACTTGGCTGTCAGGTGTTAGGAGAGTTTATTTGTGCTTTTTCTTAATCTTCATAACGCTCTTGTCAGAATGGTAGTAACATACCCATTTTTTTTTTTAGATGAGCGACCTTTAACTATAGGTTGCACTTGATTGTCTGCCAGGTTTTCAAGTCTGTGATGGGGACAGTAATGTCAGAAATTTCAATCCCAGTCAAATCAAGACCTGGTAGAAACACCATGGAAGTGCATAGTTTTGACCCAAATTTGACCACATTAAAATGTTGTTCTTTCTTCTCCAGGATGATAGTCTGTATTTCAAGAAGAATTCTAATTCTTGCCCCATAACAATTTCTCTGAGTTCTTTGTGCCAACTAAAGCCTTTGATTGATTTTCATATTAGCAAAGCCCTGGAATTATATGCAAAATGCTATGAATAGTTAGCAAATAGCAAAAGGATGCAGAGCCGTTATCAGATTCTCAAAACTCAATCAGATTATCTAAGAGTTTACATTAAATGAGGTAATGAGTGCCCTTTCTGGATCCAAACATTATAATATTTTTAATCCTTACCGTGGTCCCTGAAAATGTCTATTATCTCTAATTATCAGTAAGGGAACTGAGGCGTCGTAAAGTCTAAGTAAGTGAGAGGTCTGGAATTCAAATCCAGGTCAGTTTCAGTCTTGAACACCACTAATTCTATAGCCTACACTGCATTCTATACTCTCACTGTAGATAATCAATAAATGTTCATTTATTTCCTTTACCCCAGTTGGGGACAAAGAACATGGGTGTGTGAAAGAAAGTACAGGTTAGTTTTAATGTAAATGATATAATAATAATGCTGGTCAGCAGTTACGGAATATTCATATTGTGCTAGGAGTTCAGCATTAGGTACTTTACAGGCATTCTTTTATTTAAAATCTCATGTATATAATACCTACCTTAGGAAGTAGGTAATATAAATGTGCCAAGGTGATTGAAATAACGTGGTCACGTACAGGCAGTGAAACTGGGAAGGAGTTTTCTGGGCTGATGGTTGAATTTTGGCCAAGACATTAAGGGGAGAAGGGATGAGCACTGGTGGGGAGACTGAAAACTTATTCATCATAGGGAGAAAGCACTGGTGGAAGCATTGTGCTGCTTGCTTAAGAACTGTTACCCTCATAACCCAAAAACTGAGGTTTTGCTGAAAGCTGAAGGCAGATTTCTTGCAGTGTGAAAAAGAACTTACTGATATCTCTTCATGTTTGAACATGACTGTTTTGCAGATTTGTTGAAATGACTCAAGTTCTCTTTCAGATCTGGACTAAATGTCTGTATCATAGCATTAGGGCCCATGAAGCAGCATTTGCAAGCCCATACTCACCTCCCCCCTTTTTAGTGTTTTGCACTCTGGAAAAGCAAACAACAGCAACAACAATATCTTATTTCCTTTTATCTATAGTTATTATTAATCTTGTCAAGAAACCCATTTGATATATTTATGCTAAACTATAAATGAGATTTTTCCAGTTTTATTGAGATTGAATTGATATATAATATTGTATCTGTCCAAGGTGTACAATGTGATGATTGATATATATATATATAGTGTGAAATGACTACCACAATAAGTTTAGTTAACCTTAATTCACATAATTACAAATTTTATTTTTGTGATGAGAACTTTCAAGATCTACTCTCTTAGCAACTTTCAAACATAAAATATGGTATTGTTAACTGTAGCGACCAAGCTGTACATGACATCACGATTACTCACTTATCTTATAACTAGAAGTTTTTATCTTTTGATCATCTTCACTCATTTTCCTCACCTCCAACCCCCAGCTCTGGCAACCATCATTCCATTCTTTCTATCATGAGTTCAGTATTTTAGATTTCACATATGAGATCCTAAAGTATTTCTCTTTCTCTGTCTGACATTTCATTTAGCATAATGCCCCCCAAATCCACCCATGTGGTCACAAATAGCCAGATTTCCTTCTTTATCACGGCTGAATAATAGTAGGTTGTATGCACCCCATTTTCTTCATCCATTCATCCACAAAAATCACTGAGGTTGCTTCCATGTCTTGGCTACTGTATTGGGTTGGCCACAAAGTTCATACAGTTAATGAATACACTGTTCAATAAAACTTGGTGAAAATGAAAAATGTGTCTTTCATTTTTACTTAAAATAAATCTTTGACAAAGCCAGCTAGGCATCCCTTTGAGTAATGACTTATATCGCATTGAAATATTTTAAACATATGAACAGTAGTAGCTTAAATGACAAATGTTACTAATATTGACACAATTGATCAAGGAGAATATGTTAGAATATGTTAAAATGCAGATGGACAGTGAAAGAACAAATATAACTTTTAACTAAATATTGTCTTGATATTTAGACCATTGGTTAAGAACATGATAACAGGTTTCATCCATTTCAAGAAAGCAGAATATTTGCAGATCACTTAACATTTACTAGGTATGTTCTCAGTCTGGAAGGATATATTTCACTTACATGTGTCATTTAATTTAACCACATCCCTCTGTAATAGATAGTGTTATCCCTATTTGCAGATAGGAAACAGGTTCAGAAAGATTAAGAATGTTACCTAATTCTAGTAAGTAGCCAAACCTAAACTGATCTAATTCCAGGGCAAAGCTCTTTCTGACACATCAGTGTGGGTCTTTATCTCTTTGAGAATTGTTGAACATTAAAAGCCTTCTTCCAGGTAAATGCATAAAGAAACAACATGAGCAATGATATAATAATACAAGTCTCACTAAATAATTGGTGTGTTTGGCCTTGCTTTTGCCGATAGATCTTTTGCAAAATTGCTTTTCTCTGAGATAGTGGACTTTAAATACTTTCTTTGAAGACTTTCCTAAATTATACCTATCAGAAAGCTACTTTGCTTTAAGGCTAAAGAAAAATGAAAGCTTACTTAACTACACTTAGGTGCCAGGGTCATACTACGAACTCTACACCTGCCAGGATTCACGCTAAGATAGGGTGGCTCCACAAACTGTCCATAGTACTGTGATTTCTTTCTGATATTTTGAAGTAGAAATAATTTAATAACTATTCACAAAAGAGAGAAACACTGTTTCTTCGTCCTCAATATCATACTGCTGTAGGCTAATTCTTTTTCTCTTCTGTTGCCCCTTAGTATAGAGAGTGTGTTTTGGGGACCCTCCTTCACGATCTTCTCCATTCCAAGAGCATCTTACATAAATCCAGGACTTCTCAAGCAACCAGTTTTGCCAGATGGTCTTAGGGTTGGTTGTACCCATATATGTATAATCCTGAACTTCTCAAGTAAGGTCCTTATAGAGCATAATGGCTAAGAGAATTGGTGCTGATACCAGACCTGAGTTCAAATCCTGCCTATGCCGCTAACTAGCTGTGTAACCTTGGAGAAGTAACTTAATCCTTAAAGGGATTAGATTTCTCACCCGGAAAATGGTATAATAAATGCATCTACCCCATATGGTTAGTGTGTAAATTAATGTAACTTGAGATGGTGCATGTTAAGCATTAGCACAGTGCCTGTCTCTTGTTAGTAATACCTGCTTTTATTATTAATTATTCTCTTTATATTCTCAGTTTCAGCTATATGCCTAACATATAATAGTTGTTCAGCAAATATTTACTGGATTGAACTAGCTCTGAAATTTAAGCATTGGGTCAACAGCAAAGTAGTCACCCCATCAATGTTTCTCCCACAGAAAGGGAGAATAGATGGAAGCCAGCCATCATACTTTCTTTTCTTATTCTAAACTTCCCATCCAGGCCCAGCAATAAAATAATCTTCCTGAACCCCAACAATTTCGAGAATTTTTCAAATCACACTATTTGAAAATAGTTGGGTTTCCCTAATCTAATATGTCCCAGGGCCCCAAGGTCACCAAGCTTATATTAATGAAGTCTAGTTAAGATAAATGATTACACTTAGTAAACCAACTGCTTATGAGCTCATTGGGCTTTTTAAAATTTACTATCTGCACTTCATAGAGACACAAGTGTTTTGCTTTTGTAGGACACTCAGCAGTCAAAGTAGTCTTTTAAAAAGCACAAATCAGATGCTATTATCGCACTGCTTCTGACCTCTAAAGGCTGTCTATTGTAAAGAGATTAAATTTTCAGCTACTTAGCCAGGCTCACAGGGACCATGGGCTCTGGTCACTGACTACATCTTTCCCTGACCTTCATGGGGTTCGAGGCACAGTTGTCTTTTTCAGTCCCTCAGATGCAACAAGCTCTACTTCTTGCTCTCCCAGCTTTAGATTGGCTAATCCTTCTACCCAGACCAATTTCCCTCTGATCATTAAGGTCTCGGTTCAAACGCCACCACTACTATCTTGACCAAAGAGACCTGCCTCCTCACTGCCTCTCCGTCCCATTGTCCAGTCGTATTTCTGTCGCTGTACAAAATTTATTTACATGTTTACTCCGTCTTCCTCCACCACTGGATATTTGCTTAAGAGCAAGGACTGTAATTTTTTGCTCACCACTGAATCTTCCAAGGCTTGCAGCAGACACTGGCACATAGAAGGTGTGTAGGAAATGTGTGTCTAATAAATGAATAAATATGTGAATGAAAAAAAACTGAAACACTAACACAAGAATATTCTCCTTTCAAAAGAATAATGAAAAATAATTTCATTCAATAAGAGTCCTTCTTAGTTACTGATACATGACTTAGTAGTTCCCAATCAATTAAAAATGTTCCATTATTTTCTGATACTTCACAAGTCATTAATTAAATGTTGCTCACATTTAAGGCCAATCTGTGAGACATTATGAACTTGTCTACTCTAAAGTTCCAGCATTAACTCAGGCGGGGCTTCACCAAGTACTGATCCTGTGACCTTGGCCTCTCATTGCCTCAGTTTTCTCATTTGTAACACGGGTATAATAATAGGCTTATTTCATAGGCCTGTGAGGAAACCCTCATATATATGTGTGTGTGTGTGTGTCTATATATATGGATTTAAACGGTGTCTTAGGATAGTGTCTGGCACGTGAGAAGCATCACAGAGTGTTGACTGCTGCTACTAGAACCGTTATTATGAGAACTACCTGTTGAGAATAATCCTTCATATACTGGTTTATTCCACTGGAGATAAAGGAAACTAATAGAATGTTAGAAAGCAGATGAAACACAGAAAGCCAATAAAATATACCAAGACAGAAGATGATGAGAGTGTAAAAGCATAGAAGAAAAAAATGGTTTTTGTGTTTCTTATTCTTTTTCTTTTTTAAAGAAGGAAAGAGCCTAGAAATAGGACAAAAACTATTCATTGGCTCTACTGACATGGGGATCGCTGGTGACCTTCATAAGTAAAATTTCAGGACAGTGGGCAGTGAGGTTACGGTGAGAGAAGTCAGACGGATGTAAATTATAGAGTAAATGGGACGTGAGGAAATGGAAACAATATATGAAGATAACAATTTTGAAAAGTTCAGACATGAATTGGCTAAAGAAGATATGCAGGGATTAGGGGAGGAGGGAGGCTTTCATGTTACACGTATAGTTTTTAACATTTTAAGGTGGAGTTACTAGTCTAGAATGAGGTTGAACTTTGGCAAGAATCCTTCCTAAGGAGTAGATGGGCTGTAGAAGATGCAGGGCTGTGAAGTACTTGAGAAGATGAGGGAGAATGAAATGCTCTCTGTAGCGCACACGGCCTTGTAACTTTAACTCCTGTAGTAAAAGGGAATACAAAGGTCAACGCAGATGCTAATGAATTAATGGATTTGGCAGTGGACTATTTACTGACCTCTGTGTTCTTAATGAGCTATGAAGCACCTCACCGGCTCAGAGTGAAGGAAGTAGAGAGGATGGAGGTTAAGTAAAGCTTCTAACAAAATAGTCCTTAAGGAGAATTAGAAAGAGCTTACTGTAAGTCAGAGCAATATTTCCAGTCTTGAAAATCCATTTGAAGCTGGTGATTATTAATTTATTGGAATACCAATTTGCCCTGCCACATGATTTTTCTCCAGCTACCTGGATGTAAGTTACACAGAGGCAGAAGAGAGTGAGAGATAACAATGGAGGGAAAATACAATTCGTATTTTTTTTTGACCTTTTTCCACTTCCCCGCTCCAACTCTGGGGAGCCTTCACGGACATGGCTGCCCTCCCAGTCTCCAGCAGCACTCTGTTATCAAAGAATTCAAAGAAATGGAACATAGGTTTCCAACTTATTAATTTAGCAAAATCAAAAATTATATATAATGTCTTCCGTTGGCAAAGATTTTTGCAGTATAATTTGGTTCCATCTTTTGACAAGTAATTTGGCAATGTCTAGCAAGATAAAAATGTTAATAGCTTTTACACATTAATTCTAATTCTGGAAGCTTATGCCAATAAATAATTTATAATCCAGAAAATTATTATATAAAGATGCTCATTGTCATGTCATTTGTAATAACAAAAAATTGGAAACACCTTTAATTGTTAACAATAGGAAAACAGTTTAGGAAATATCCACTTAGTAGAAAGTTACACAGTTACTCTATTATAATTACAAGATGATGGAGCAAAATAGAATAATGCTTAATAAAGAAAGAATGAAGAAAGTTGACCTACAATTGTGTCTTCCTTATGTCAGTAATTATGTAAACATATAAATATTTATTAAAACTTAAAACCAAAATAAAGTTTTAAAAGCTCTGTACCAGTAATGGGGATTTTATGTTTGTTTCAAAATATTTTTTAACATAACTCTTATAATTTTGTTTTTTCTACTCCTTTTCTTAAGAATTTCTGATTATTACCTCATTTTTCATTCCATAGTTTCAAATAAAGTCAGCAATTTTATCATCAGAGAAGATTAGACTTATTTGACACTTCAGAATTCCAAGTTATTTGGTATAAAAAGACCATATACACTTGTAGGTGCTTTCAAAATAATATTTCGAGAATTTTTTTTTTTTGCTTAGTCTTTCCTAGTATGGAGATTCAGCAAACTACCTAAAATTGCTAGCCATTCTTTTTTCATTTTTCTCATTTTATTCATTTATCTTGCCCTTCACAGAAATGATAACAAATGAGTCTGCAGTTGCATCTGCCAATTTCTTAAATCCTCTATTATCCACATTATGAAATCATACTTATATGAATGCTTCCAGTATTTTCAGAGCTCTTTAGTTATTATACTTGAGCATTCTGTATGAAGTATCTTATGTAAGTGTAAAATTTAGACTCAACTTCTGGAAGCTTTTGATTTCTTAGTTCAAAAGTGAGAGATCCTTAGTTCAGCCATATGATTAACAATTACTTGTATAGTAAGAAGCTCCTAAATTATTGTTTTATGGATACCTGGCAGTTTTCTTGCCATTTCTCAGAGGTTCTCTATTAAACACATTCTCTCTCTTTCTCTCTCTCTCTCTCTATCTCTATCTCTCTCTCTCACACACACATTGTGATTAAAAGCACAGACTTTGGCATTATGAAGTCTAAGGTTCAATTTCCAGTTCTGTAGTTTCTGGGCCACTTCACTTTAGGCAAGTAACCTAATGTCTCTGAACTTTGTTATTTTCATCTGTAAAATGGAGATTACAATTATATCATCAGAACATCCGTAATGATTTTAGAGTTTCAGAGTCAGGTACAAGCAGGCACTCAGTAAATGGCTAGTGCTTTTATTACTTTATTATTATTTAGGTCTTGGTTTTCCTTGAGTCTGTGAGTCCCCATAATGAAATGTAATTTCCAGTAGATTGAGTAATACCTATTTTCACCAAAAATTTTAACTGAGTTCATTACTTTCTGTGCAACCCAGATTAGTTTTCTGCCTTTTTTTCTGTGCCGTCTGTAGGTGTTCAATAGATTTATTTAATAAATGTATGAATGCATGAACGCGTAGATGAATTTTTAAATGCTTCTTTTTGAGAAGGTAGAACAAATGTGACACAGTAGAACAGATAAGAAAATAGTCCATGGAAAAACTGGCAAAGTCACATATGTGCCCAGGGCCAGCCTAAGGAGAATTGCTTTTTTTTTTTTTTTAAGGAAAAATGTGTTGAATAGCTTATTTTAATTATTTTTAAAAGTTAAGTACGGGGACTTCCCTGGCGGTCCAGTGGTTAAGACTTCACCTTCCAATGCAGGGGGTGTGGGTTCAATCCCTAGTCGGGGAGCTATGGTCCCACATGCCTCACAGCCAAGAAACCAAAACATAAAACAGAAGCAGTATTGTAACAAATTCAATAAAGACTTTAAAAAGTTGTCCACATCCAAAAAAAAAAAGTTAAGTACAAAAATTTGCTGATGATTTACATATTTAGCACCACTAAAATAATGTGAGATTAGCTGTACTAAAACAGAATGTTGAGCTACATTCACATTAAGTGACATTATATAGTCTAAATTTATGGAAAACTTCTGAAATGGCTGATAAAAAGTAAGATGGTGAGTGACCTTTGAGCAGAAAAAGACAGAAAGAGAAATGGCCTTTTCTACATTCTATTGTGCCTCTAAGTAAAATGCTTGGTAATCTAGCTACAAAGCAATATGTCATTTGGCTTTAGGCACCTACTGTGATTTACCTTGTGAAGATCAGATTTTGCCATGGAGAGGATTTGTAAAAGTATCACACATTCCAGTACCATTGGCAACCACAGCTACCAAAAACTCCAATTTAAATTGATGAACCTAATGTCAGATGATAGTATCATTTCCTTGTGGGTGTCTTGGGAAAAGATGGGTAGGAAATGTATAAAAGTGAATACTTTATTGACTGAAATAACAATTCATCATTTTGAAAACATAAAATACATTAAAGTTGTTATAGCATCATGCATTAATATTTCACTGTACTTTAGACATCGCCTACAATCAATGTTTTCTGCCCTTTGAAACAGAATCTTGCTTGTGGTATGCATTAATCATATAAAAGATTAAACACTGAAAAGAAATTCAGCCTTTAAGGACAATTTGCTTTGATTTATTCAGTGGGTTCTTCCAAAAAGTTAATACAAGAATTATTGCTTGTTGAACTGGAGTTACAAATTCTTTCAGAGTTACTTAGTATTTTCTGTAATATCAGTATCAAGGAAGGTAAAGCAAATTTACATATTCATTAGGAAATACAGGCACATAATCATAAAACAAGACAACACAGCGTTTTTATAGACTTTATTTTTTAGAAGTGTTTTAATTTCACAGAAAACTTGAGAAGATAGTGTAAAGTGTTTCCATATACACTAGACCCATTTCCCTCTATGATGATCCACTTACATTAGTATGTTACGTTGTTACAATCAGTTAACAAATATTGATACATTATCATTTACTATAGTCCATACATTAGTCCAGTTCCTTAGTTTTTACCTCATGTCCTTTTTCTATTCCAGGATTTCATCCAAAACATCACATTACATTTAGTTGCCATGTTTCCTTAGGCTCCTCTTGGGTTTGATAGCTTCTCAGATTTTCCTTGGATGACCTTGACAATTTTGAGTAGTTAGGGTTTTGTAGGATGCCCACTACTAGAATTTGTTTGATGCATTTTTCATGATAATATTGGGATTATGTGTTTTGGGGAGGAAGACCACAGAGTAGAAGGGTTATTTTGTCAGATCACATCAAGTGTACAAAGTATGAATATGCATTATGAATGCTGAGGTCGACTTGGATCACCAGGCTGAGGTAGTGTTTTTCAGGTTTCTCCATCGTAAGATGACTGTTTTCCCTTTTTCATACTGTACTTTTTTGGAAGGAAGTCAATATGCTCAGCCCACAACTAAGGAATAGGGAGTTATGCTTAAGATGGAGTACTACATAAACTATTTGGAATTCCTTTGCACGGGAGATTTATCCATTCTCCTGCATTTATGTATCCAATTATTTATTTATATCAGAAGAACTCATGGATTTTTATTTTATACTTTGGGTTATAATCTAATTCTACTTTAGTTACTTTGTTCCTCAAATTGCTCTAGTCCTGACCCTTGTGAACTCTTTTCAGTTGGCTCTCGTGCCACTCTGAGGTATCCCCATCCTGTATTTTTTTTTGGAACTTCCTTACTTTCTGACACTATAAGATGGTCTTGTATATAAATCTTGTATATTTACTGCCCTAGTCCTAGAATCAGCTATTTCTTCAAAGATAACTAGGTCTTTTTAGTGGAGAACGGTATTAGACAGCAGGATCTGGGTGTGGGGTGTGCTAATTGCTGCTCGGATGTCATTGCTTCTAGATCTTCACAGCTGACAGAGCAAAGAGATAATATGTGTGTACATTACCCATGTATACGCACATATCTATAAGTATCTCTCTACATAGCCATGTGTATTAAGGTAATATGAAGCAATATTAAGCTAAACATGAATGTATATTGATGTTTCCAACTTTAATCTGTTACCACATAGATCACCTTAGCCTCATCTCTTGCTTATCTTTAAATTTCAACTCCAGCAAAACACTTGGCTTTTAGAAGTATGAAAATCAAATTGTAGCAACTTTGGGAAGCCACATCATCTAGTAGAATAATTCTTAAAGGGCAAGGTGTATATCATCAAATTTTAATTTACAGTCAGCAGTACTTTTTAACATCAAAAGGCCTCCAGACCTCTGCTTCCAAGAAGATGAAGTAGCCCATTTCTCCCAGGTTCTCCCACTTAAAACTAAAACCCTGAACATAACAACAAACAAACATAGGAAGACGCTGAAAGGTGGAAATGAGAAGGCAGACTTAACTAGGGACTTTGGGACTTGAGGAATAACATGGTGATGAGTCCCCTGTGTTTCCTGTTGCTTCCCATACATCCTGGAGAGGGTATTACAGGCACCCCCAATCAATAACCACCAACAGAACAACAGACAAAAAAGCTTCAGAAAAAAACACAAAACCCTGTTCCCCCTAGCCAAAGTATGAGGAAAGGGGTTGCTAAAGACAGAAGACCATTTGGGCAATAATATACACACTACTCGAGCCAAGTGCCAGTGGAATATTGCACCCATCCCCTATGTCCTGTCGTTTCAGTTGGGCCAAGGTAGGATTTGATCTTCCACACCACCCCACTCCTGCCCTCCAGAAGAGGCAGCGCTCTGATTCCCCACCAGGGTTGTTTCAGTGTGGTCCAGTGGTGAGCTGAGCCTCCACCCCTTTCCATTAGCAAACAGACTTTAAAAGGTGGTGCCTGGGCTTCCCTGGTGGCGCAGTGGTTGAGAATCTGCGTGCCAAAGCAGAGGACACAGGTTCGAGCCCTGGTCTGGGAAGATCCCACATGCCGCGGAGCAGCTGGGCCCGTGAGCCACAGCTACTGAGCCTGCACTCCGCAACAAGAGAGGCCGCAACAGTGAGAGGCCCGCGCACCACGATGAACAGTGGCACCCGCTCGCCACAACTAGAGAAAGCCCTTGCACAGAAAGGAAGACCCAACACAGCCAAATAAATAAATAAATTTACTTATTTTTAAAAAAAAAAAAAAGGTGGTGCCTGACAGGCTTGTTAACACTGGGCTGCCCTCACACAGTCGTGGGGTCCAATGGTGGGACTTAGCGTCCATCCCTCCCTGACATCAATAAGAATAGGATGTTACAGGTTGGCGGGAGTAGGCACCCCACTAACCCCCGACACATGGTGTCAGTGAGACCCGCTGGGGTGCTGAATCCCCAGAACCACCCTGAGGCAACAAGACAGAACGAGACGGCACGAGCAGGGCGAGTCGTCAGTTCTCTTCCTCTCACCCTGGCGTCAGTGGGGCCAGCAGGGAGCTGACCCTCTACCCACACCCGGCATCAACAAGAAGGAATGGAGTGGGAGGAAGGAGAGCAAACACTTCACTTCTCCCCTCCCCTGTGTCAAGAAATCTACTGGGGAGATGAACTTCCACTCCTACTAAAAGGCAACACAATGATATTAATGTTCCCACTTTTGGGGGGAAGGTGTCAGAAGGGCCAGTAGGATAGCTGAACTTCTACTTGACCTGTCTGCAGTGAGACAATGTAAGTGCCCACTTTTGCTGGGGTATTGTCAGTAGGGCCCAATGGAAATCTGTACGTAACCCCCCAGTCCTCATACTACGCCTCAAATAGGATGACTTCCTTCTAAAAAGTAATAATAAAATTAAATGGGTTACAGAGTCATATAATAACTCAGAATGTTTAGAATACAATGGCAAAATACTCATGACACCAAGAACCAGGAAATCACAGAATAAATGAGAAAAGACAATAAACATACACCAACACTGAGATAAAACATCCATTGAAATGATCAGACAAGGATTTTAAATAAGCTGTCACATAAATGCTTCAATTAGCAATTATGTGTTCCTTGACAGAAATGGGAAAAATAGAAAATGTAAACAAAGAACTAGAAGCTATAACAATAAAAACAAATGAGAACAGTAGAACTGAAAAATACAACAATCAAAAAACATTGCTCAAGAATAGAGTGGAGGGCTTCCCTGGTGGCACTGTGGTTGAGAGTCTGCCTGCGGATGCAGGGGACACGGGTTAGTGCCCCGGTCCAGGAGGATCCCACATGCCGCGGAGCGGCTGGGCTTGTGAGCCATGGCCGCTGAGCCTGCGTGTCCGGAGCCTGTGCTCCGCAATGGGAGAGGCCAAAACAGTGAGAGGCCCGCGTACCGCAAAAAAAAAAAAAAAAAAAAAGAATAGAGTGGAGATTACAAAGCATAGAATCATGAACTTAGAAGAGATCAATACAATGTACCAAATGTACAGAGAAAAATAGACTGAGGGTTAAAGATGGGAGAAAGAACAGGATCTCAAGAACCTGTAAACAGTAACAAAAGCACTAACATTCATGTCATCAAAGTTCCAGAATGAAAAAAGAGAGCAAGTAAGACTGAGAAAGTATTCAAAGAAATCATGGCTAAAAAGTTCCCAATTTTTTAGAAGACATAAACACAAATTCAAGAATCTGAACAAACCCAAAGAGGAAAAACGCAAAGATATCCTTACCAAGACGTGTCATAACTAAACTTCTGAAAAGTAGAGACAAAAAAAATCTCGAAAGTAGACAGGAAGAAACGATGCATTGCTTATTGAGAAACACCAATTCCAATGACAGCATATTTCTTGTCTAAAACTCTGGAGTCAGAAGCATTGACGTAACATTTTTCAAGTGCTAAAAGAAAAGAACTCTCAGCCACAAATTCACACTTTTTATCTCCACTTTCTTGTTTGACTTACATTAATGGAGTACTAACTCATCCTTCTATATCCGGGACTGCCGTCACCCTTCTCCAAAAATCTAGTCACAGTATTTCCAGAGTGATCTTTCTGAAAATGAAACCAATTTTTCTTATAAAAATACCTGATTGTGTTATGAAACTTTTCTCTCTTCTAAGTTACCAGTTAAAATCCTTCAATGGATTCCCATCTTTCTTGGAGTAAAATCTCACATCCCAACTCTCTTTGTCCTTTTGGGCTGCTGTAAGATTATACTGCAGGTTGGGTGGCTCATAAACAACAGGAATTTTTTTCTCACAGTTCTGGAGGCTGCAAGTTCAAGAATAGGGTGCCAGTATAGTCAGATGAGGGCCCTCTTCTGAGTCACAGACTTCTCATTGTAACCTCACATGGCAGAAGAGCTTAGGGAGCTCTGTGGGGTCTCTTTTATAAGAGCACTAATACCTTTATGATTTCCCAAAGGCCCCACCTACTACTACTATGACCTCCGGAAATTAAGATTTCAACGTATAAATTTGGAGGGGAACACAAAGACTAGACCATAGCACTTAGTATACATACATGGACCATTCATGGTCTGGCTTCTACCACCCTCTCCATTGTCTTCTTTTCTTACACTCCAGTGAGCATTTCTTTTTTTTTTTTTTTTGCGGTACGCGGGCCTCTCACTGTTGTGGCCTCTCCCGTTGCGGAGCACAGGCTCCGGACGCGCAGGCTCAGTGGCCATGGCTCACGGGCCCAGCCGCTCCGCGGCATGTGGGATCTTCCCGGACCAGGGCACGAACCTGTGTCCCCAGCATCGGCAGGCGGACTCTCAACCACCGCGCCACCAGGGAGGCCCCAGTGACATTTCTTATACTGATTATGAATGGAACTCCTTTCTGGACTGATCCTTAACCATTCATTTTCTGGCAAACATGAATTTATATTCTCTTTTCCTCAAAAATTCACCCTTCCTTCATGTTACATATCCATTTCAATTGCCTTCTACAGGAAGCCCTGCTGATATCCCCCATATACTACTGTCCACAGCATGAATTAAGGTCTTACCGTGTGTTCCTACATCACTCTGTAATAATTTTTACGGTAACTATGGATTTTCTTATTTGAGTGTCACAATACATTGACTTCTAGGTGGCACGATAATGATTTTAGTAACAGTAACACTGGTGCCCAGTTTAACCCATGGCATACTTTAGGTGTTCAATAAATGCTTGTTGAATGAGTTAATGAATGAATGAATGGATGGTCAGTTTGAAATCTTAATCATGTTACTTTTCAAAAATCTGTTAAAAAGATACCCACAGTTTTCCAGAAGATTAGGGACTTAGGATCTTCAACTTGATTTAATAGAGGAAATTTTTACTCATACATCATGCTTAAATACCTCAAAGTAAAACCATTAACCCAGGAATTTAAGGTTACCCATTTGGACTTGCAAGCCAATAATTAATACCTCCTGCCCCGACTGTATTAGATGGTTTCAATGCTCCACTCATATCTCCCCAGCACTCATCATTCCAGTATATGCTGATAGACTCATGCTACCACCTGCAATTATCCACCTTAGGGCAGGCCAGAAATGTACAGGAGTTAATGTATCTGGGTGTAGCTTTCAACCAAGGACAGAGGGGACTGGAAGATAAGTACTTCAAGTTTCTCACCAATTCTTGGGATAACTCTGAGACATGTTCTATAGAGTTTCACAGAACTCCCCTGAAGTACTGGCAGCAGTTCCCTGCAGGAGTAATTTATTCAGTAATGCACCTCTGTTGGCTTCCTTCCATGCCTCCATTCTCAATTCCCACTCCACTTCTGAGTTTTCTGGAAGCACCTCCCACATGAACAGTTTGCATTCAAATTATTGCCTCAGGTTCTGCTTCTAGGGGAATTCAATATATAGCCTCCTAACAATCCAGTGCTCCTTACAGAGCCATCACTGGTACAAGTACCAAGGCATGGCACATTATGTATCACTCCTCCTAAATCCTAATATTTTTAAACAGATAGGAAAGAGCACGACCTTGAAGAGAAAAATCATTTATATGAGAATGGCCAATGGATAAAGGGAAGGAGAGACAGTGCCATTTGTTTTCCATTAATGATAGTGTGAAATTTATGGGCAGATGGTCTAACAGGTGTGACTATAATTTGAGGAGCCTGCTCCCTTGGTTACAGAAGACTGCTATTGTAATTATTATGGAAGCACAACCTCATGACTTTATTGCTTCACTTGATGTAGCCTTTTCCTTTACCCTTAAATCTTTCTACATCGCTGAATTGCAGCCAATAGATTTATTTTCTCCCTATGGCTCCATCACAAAAAAAGACACACATGTGTGCTCACACACACACACACACACACACAGAGTTTTGTGTATGCCAGTGCTAGAAAAGACAAGCTCATGGTCATGTATGCAATGGGTATTGTACATTACAGGTAGCTGTGAAATAGTCTTCTGCAGGTTCGTATGTTTATTTTATGAATAATTAACTTTAGTAAAGTTAATTTCCTGGAGATCTTGATGAAGGCTGAAGAAAGGAAGTGAATTTTAAAGAAAAAGACTTAGAAACTTGCCCTTTTTGCCCTCTCTTTGTGTCTTTTTTTTTATTAGTTTCTTCTTTATAACAAAGTGAATCAGTCATACATATACATCTGTTCCCACATCCCTTCCCTCTTGCGTCTCCCTCCCTCCCACCCTCCCTATCCCATCCCTCCAGGCGGTCACAAAGCACCGAGCTGATCTCCCCGTGCTCTGCGGCTGCTTCCCACTATCTATCTACCTTACATTTGGTAGTGTATATATGTCCATGCCTCTCTTTCGCTTTGTCACAGCTTACCCCTCCCCCTCCCCATATCCTCAAGTCCATTCTCAGTAGGTTTGTGTCTTTATTCCTGTTTTACCCCTAGGTTCTTCATGACATTTTTTTTCCTTAAATTCCATATATATGTGTTAGCATACGGGATTTGTCTTTCTCTTTCTGATTTACTTCACTATGTATGACAGACTCTAGGTCTCTCCACCTCATTACAGATAGCTCAGTTTCGTTTCTTTTTATGGCTGAGTAATATTCCATTGTATATATGTACCACATCTTCTTTATCCATTCATCCGATGATGGACACTTAGGTTGTTTCCATCTCCGGGCTATTGTGAATAGAGCTGCAATGAACATTTTGGTACATGTCTCTTTTTGAATAATGGTTTTCTCAGGGTATATGCCTAGTAGTGGGGTTGCTGGGTCATATGGTAGTTCTATTTGTAGTTTTTTAAGGAACCTCCATACTGCTCTCCATAGTGGCTGTACCAATTCACATTCCCACCAGCAGTGCAAGAGTGTTCCCTTTTCTCCACACCCTCTCCAGCACTTATTGTTTCTAGATTTCTTGATGATGGCCATTCTGACTGGTGTGAGATGATATCTCATTGTAGTTTTGATTTGCATTTCTCTAATGATTAATGATGTTGAGCATTCTTTCATGTGTTTGTTGGCTGTCTGTATATCTTCTTTGGAGAAATGCCTATTTAAGTCTTCTGCCCATTTTTGGATTGGGTTGTTTGTTTTTTTGCTATTGAGCTGCATGAGCTGCTTATAAATTTTGGAGATTAATCCTCTGTCAGTTGCTTCATTTGCAAATATTTTCTCCCATTCTGAGGGTTCTCTTTTGGTCTTGTTTATGGTTTCCTTTGCTGTGCAAAAGCTTTGAAGTTTCATTAGGTCCCATTTGTTTATTTTTGTTTTGATTTCCATTTCTCTAGGAGGTGGGTCCAAAAGGATCTGGCTGTGATTTATGTCATAGGGTGTTCTGCCTATGTTTTCCTCTAAGAGTTTGATAGTTTCTGGCCTTACATTTAGGTCTTTAATCCATTTTGAGCTTATTTTTGTGTATGGTGTTAGGGAGTGATCGAATCTCATACTTTTACATGTCCCTGTTCAGTTTTCCCAGCACCACTTATTGAAGAGGCTGTCCTTTCTCCACTGTACATTCCTGCGTCCTTTATCAAAGATAAGGTGACCATATGTGTGTGGGTTTATCTCTGGGCTTTCTATCCTGTTCCATTGATCTATCTTTCTGTTTTTGTGCCAGTACAATACTGTCTTGATTACTGTAGCTTTGTAGTATAATCTGAAGTCACGGAGCCTGATTCCTCCAGCTCTGTTTTACGTTCTCAAGATTGCTTTGGCTATTCGGGGTCTTTTGTTTTTCCAAACAAATTTTGAAATTTTTTGTTCTAGTTCTGTGAAAAATGCCAGTGGTAGTTTGATAGGGATTGCATTGAATCTGTAGATTGCTTTGGGTAGTAGAGTCATTTTCACAATATTGATTCTTCCAATCCAGGAGCATGGTATATCTCTCCATCTATTTGTATCATCTTTAATTTCTTTCATCAGTGTCTTATAATTTTCTGCATACAGGTCTTTTGTCTCCTTAGGTAGGTTTATTCCTAGATATTTTATTCTTTTTGTTGCAATTGTAAATGGGAGTGTTTTCTTGATTTCACTTTCAGATTTTTCATCATTAGTGTACAGGAATGCCAGAGATTTCTGTGCATTAATTTTGTATCCTGCTACTTTACCAAATTCATTGATTAGCTCTAGTAATTTTCTGGTAGCCTCTTTAGGATTCTCTATGTATAGCATCATGTCATCTGCAAACAGTGACAGCTTTACTTCTTCTTTTCCAATTTAGATTCCTTTTATTTCCTTTTCTTCTCTGATTGCTGTGGCTAAAACTTCCAAAACTAAGTTGAATAAGAGTGGTGAGAGTGGGCAGCCTTGTCTTGTTCCTGATCTTAGTGGAAATGGTTTCAGTTTTTCACCATTGAGGACGAGGTTGGCTGTGGGTTTGTCATATATGGCCTTTATTATGTTGAGGAAAGTTCCCTCTATGCCTACTTTCTGCAGGGTTTTTATCATAAATCGTTGTTGAATTTTGTCAAAAGCTTTCTCTGCATCTATTGAGATGATCATATGGTTTTTCTCCTTCCATTTGTTAATATGGTGTATCACGTTGATTGATTTGCGTATATTGAAGAATCCTTGCATCCCTGGAATAAACCCCACTTGATCATGGTGTATGATCCTTTTAATGTGCTGTTGGATTCTGTTTGCTAGTATTTTGTTGAGGATTTTTGCATCTATGTTCATCAGTGATATTGGCCTGTAGTTTTCTTTCTTTATGACATCCTTGTCTGGTTTTGGTATCAAGGTGATGGTGGCCTCGTAGAATGAGTTTGGGAGTGCTCCTCCCTCTGCTATATTTTGGAAGAGTTTGAGAAGAACAGGTGTTAGCTCTTCTCTAAATGTTTGATAGAATTCGCCTGTGAAGCCATCTGGTCCTGGGCTTTTGTTTGTTGGAAGATTTTTAATCACAGTTTCAATTTCAGTGCTTGTGATTGTTCTATTCATATTTTCTATTTCTTCCTGATTCAGTCTTGGCAGGTTGTGCATTTCTAAGAATTTGTCCATTTCTTCCATTTTATTAGCATAGAGTTGCTTGTAGTAATCTCTCATGACCTTTTGTATTTCTGCAGTGTCAGTGGTTACTTTTCCTTTTTCATTTCTAATTCTATTGATTTGAGTCTTCTCCCTTGTTTTCTTGATGAGTCTGGCTAATGGTTTATCAATTTTGTTTATCTTCTCAAAGAACCAGCTTTTAGTTTTATTGATCTTTGCTATCATTTCCTTCATTTCTTTTTCATTTATTTCTGATCTGATCTTTATGATTTCTTTCCTTCTGCTAACTTTGGGGGTTGTTTATTCTTCTTTCTCTAATTGCTTTAGGTGCAGGGTCAGGTTGTTTACTCGAGATGTTTCCTGTTTCTTAAGGTGGTATTGTATTGCTATAAACTTCCCCCTTAGAACTGCTTTTGCTGCGTCCCATAGGTTTTGGGTCGTCGTGTCTCCATTGTCATTTGTTTCTAGGTATTTTTTAATTTCCTCTTTGATTTCTTCAGTGATCACTTCGTTATTGAGTAGTGTATTGTTTAGCCTCCATGTGTTTGTATTTTTTACAGATCTTTTCCTGTAATTGTTGTCTAGTCTCATAGCATTGTGGTCGGAAAAGATACCTGATACAATTTCAATTTTCTTAAATTTACCAGGGCTTGATTTGCGACCCAAGATATGATCTATCCTGGAGAATGTTCCATGAGCACTTGAGAAAAATGTGTATTCTGTTGTTTTTGGATGGAATGTCCTATAAATATCAATTAAGTCCATCTTGTTTAATGTATCATTTAAAGCTTGTGTTTCCTTATTTATTTTCATTTTGGATGATCTGTCCATTGGTGAAAGTGGGGTGTTAAAGTCCCCTACTATGAGTGTGTTACTGTCAATTTCCCCTTTTATGGCTGTTAGTATTTGCCTTATGTATTGAGGTGCTCCTATGTTGGGTGCATAAATATTTACAATTGTTATATCTTCTTCTTCTTGGTTCAATCCCTTTATCATTATGTAGTGTCCTTCTTTGTCTCTTCTAATAGTCTTTATTTTAAAGTCTATTTTGTCTGATATAAGAATTGCTACTCCAGCTTTCTTTTGATTTCCATTTGCATGGAATATCTTTTTCCATCCCCTTACTTTCAATCTGTATGTGTCTCTAGGTCTGAAGTGGGTCTCTTGTAGACAGCATATATATGGGTCTTGTTTTTGTATCCATTCAGCCAATCTGTGTCTTTTGGTGAGAGCATTTAGTCCATTTTCATTCAAGGTAATTATTGATATGTATGTTCCTATTCCCATTTCCTTAATTGCTTTGGATTCGTTATTGTAGGTATATTCCTTCTGTTGTGTTTCTTGCCTAGAGAAGTTCCTTTAGCATTTGTTGTAAAGCTGGTTTGGTGGTGCTGAACTCTCTCAGCTTTTGCTTGTCTGTAAAGGTTTTAATTTCTCCATCAAATCTGAATGAGATCCTTGCTGGGTAGAGTAATCTTGGTTGCAGGTTTCTCTCCTTCATCACTTTAATTATGTCCTGCCACTCCCTTCTGGCTTGTAGAGTTTCTGCTGAGAGATCAGCTGTTAACCTGATGGGGATTCCCTTGTGTGTTATTTGTTGTTTTTGCCTTGCTGCTTTTAATATGATTTCTTTGTGTTTAATTTTTGACAGTTTGATTAATATGTGTCTTGGCGTATTTCTCCTTGGATTTATTCTGTATGGGACTCTCTGTGCCCCCTGGACTTGATGAACTATTTCCTTTCCCATATTAGGGAAGTTTTCAACTATAATCTCTTCAAATATTTTCTCAGTCCCTTTCTTTTTCTCTTCTTCTTCTGGAACCCCTATAATTCGAATGTTGGTGCGTTTAATGTTGTCCCAGAGGTCTCTGAGACTGTCCTCTGTTCTTTTCATTCGTTTTTCTTTATTTTGCTCTGCATCAGTTATTTCCACTATTTTATCTTCCACCTCACTTATCCGTTCTTCTGCCTCAGTTATTCTGCTATTGATCCCATCTAGAGTATTTTTCATTTCATTTACTGTGTTTTTAATCGATGCTTGATTCATCTTTAGTTCTTCTAGGTCCTTGTTACCTGTTTCTTTCATTTTGTCTATTCTATTTCCAAGATTTTGGATCTTGGAAATAGAATCTTGGATCAGCTTTACTATCATTATTCTGAATTCTTTTTCAGGTAGACTGCCTATTACCTCTTCATTTGTTAGGTCTGGTAGGTTTTTATCTTACTCCTTCACCTGCTGTGTGTTTTTCTGTTTTCTCATTTTGCTTATCTTACTGTGTTTGGGGTCTCCTTTTTGCAGGCTGCAGATTTGTCGTTCCCGTTGTTTTTGGTGTCTGTCCCCAGTGGCTAAGGTTGTTTCAGTAGGTTGTGTAGGCTTCCTGGTGGGGGGGGACTAGTGCCTGTGTTCTGGTGGTTGAGGCTCGATCTTGTCTTTCTGGTGGACAGGTCCACGTCTGGTGGTGTGTTTTGGGGTGCCTGTGGCCTTATTATGTTTTTAGGCAGCCTCTCTGCTAATGGGTGGGGTTGTGTTCCTGTCTTGCTAGTTGCTTGGCATAGGGTGACCAGCACTGTAGCTTGCTGGTCGTTGACTGAAGCTGGGTGCTGGTGTTGAGATGGAGATCTCTGGGAGATTTTCGCCGCTTGATATTATGTGGAGCTGGGAGGTCTCTTGTGGACCCGTGTCCTGAAGTTGGCTCTCCCACTTCACAGGCACAGCACTGACTCCTGGCTGCAGCACCAAGAGCTTTTCATAATGTAGAGAACATATCATGGGGAGCACAAAGACAGTTGTTAAGCTACTCCACTGTATGATAAAATTCTTGAATTATTACATTATAAACCGGTCCGGGGAGGAAGGCGCCATCCGGGAGCGCGTAAGGGCTGCGCGGCGCAGGCGGCGGGCAGGGCCGAGCGGTGGCGGCGGCGCTGTCCTAGGAGAGGTACTGGAGCCAGGGGACGCTGAGGCGGCGACAGCGGCGGCGGGGGCGCGGGGCCCTCTCTTTGTGTCTTAATGAACAAAGGATAACTGGGCCTTTTTTGAAGTCTTTGCTTGAGTTGAATACACAAAATGCAACCTGTACTCTTATAATATGTTCAGTTTATCAGTACACAAACTTATAAACCGTGAATTTCCCTAAAGTTATTATGCCATTTAGGAGATGTTTGCTTGGACGTTTACTTAAAACCAAACAATTGAGGTCTATATGTCCAAATAACTTCCTTCTCTCTTGCTGTCTCCATTTCAGTTTCCTGAGTTTCTGGGAAGGCCTGGTTTCCCCAAAGGAACGATTTCTGGTAGAAGTCTGAAGGTCTGACCCAAGAAAAATAATCCAGTATAGCCAATGAATTGAGGACAAGAAGTTTTCCAATCAGGTAGGAACATTTAATCTCATACATTACAATCACCTTAAGTAAGGTGTGCTGATAGCTGGATATGATTTAACTTCTTGGAAAAAGATGCATATATAACCTGCCCCACAAGGAAGCTGTTCTCAATTCCCTTAGTGGTTGTGGTGTTTATCAGAGAGTGCCTTGGGGGAAGATGAATACAATAACAGTATGATGCTTTTCTTTTCATTTTTAGCTCATTGTTGCCACGTACACTTGGTGATCTTGGTGCCTGTGGTTTAATGCCAGGAGGTTAGACATGTGGAACAGCACATTAACCCTTTTCAGTATTTTCTCCCAAGACAAATCATTTTTATAGGTTGTCTCCATGGTCTTCTAGTTGCTTATCAAAATTAAGCATCAAGTCTTCTAAGTGAGCAATAGCCCCAGTCAGTGTGAAGAAATCAGCTTGGTTCTTATTGGGGCACAAATTCTTGGTCTTGGCACAAAGTGAGTTCACATAGGGAGTTAGAAGGAGAAGAATGGGGCATGCGAAAGGGGAGTTCTCTGTTCTCATTTACCTATGCATGTTGAAACTCCACTAACAGTTTTATTTTCATTAGCAATTTGTGATAAAAACTTAGGGTAAAGGGAATAATGAAGCCGTCCCATTATATGGCAGGACAAAAGATAGTAGTGACATCAAAATCAGGGCCTATCCATCTCATTTGCAGTTATATACTCAGTGTTTAGCATAGCATTTGATCCCTCATCAGTATTCAATAAGAAGATGCGTGTTGAATGACTTAGGGATGAATTAATTAATGAAAAAAGTTAATATGGTAGAAAATGTGTTTTATCCTTGTATTTTCGTGTGTTGACTTCTGTATTTCAAGACCCAGCACTGTAACTGACACATAGAATATAAGCAGTAAAATTTGCTGAAAGAATGAATGAGTCCCCACAATTCTAAGAAGAATTTTAAGACCAACACAGACCCCATATCTGCCAAGGTCTATGACAGAAGTATCCAGAGAAGAAAGCCTGATCTCAGCTAGTGGTAGAGCTGACAGAATTTATCTAGTTTTAATAATTTACAGCTCATCCCATTACATCTAGGCATAGTACCTACGTGAGCCATACAATTAAATGTTGACTGAAAAAAAATGCACAACCTAAAAGTTGAGAATTCTGTTTTATTTGGAGGACATACTGAGGACTTAAATCAGGAGACAGCCTCTCAGATAGCTCTGAGGGACTGTTCTGAAGAGGTAAGGGAGGGCACAGGATATTTAGGGGTTTTTGCAAAAAAAACCCCAGGTAGTTGGAACATCAAAAGATTACTGTTAATTAAAGAAACTAGACATCTTAAGTTAATAAATTTAGTACTTTTCTATATATGGTGAGATGCAAGAATCTGGTCTCATGGAAATCATTCCCTTGATATGCACTTTAATTATCTAGGGCCAGTATCCTGTTTTCTCCATCCTGAATCCCCTCAGGGTGCAGCATTGGGGGTGGCTTCAGTGGCTGATGGCTTGATGGCTATAACATCCCTTGTTACTGATACCGCAGGCTACATTCTTTGTCCACGTAAATGACTTGAATATGGATAGTAAATCTGTGGATTTGCAAAACGTAATTCTTGGAGCATTTTTAGAAGGACAAAGTTAAGGGCAATTTCAGAATCACTAGCAGCTAAAATTGCTATTTATACTTTTCCACCGGTAGGTAGTAATCTGCTGTTGCTATCTTCAGTATTCCCAAGGGATAACAAAAGCCATTTAATTGAAGAAAGAAATGTAAACTTTAGCACAATGCAACTTCCACAAAACTAAACACACAAACACACACCCAACTCTCGCAGATATGAAGTAATAACCTAAAATAGGATCCTGGAACTAATTGCAAAAAAAGAGCAAATGTAGTCATATTGGATTTTATTCTTTTATTAATGTTTGATATATATATATATGTATTTATTAATAAAATTCAGAGTTGCTATATGGAGAAATAGCTTTGTACGAATATTGTCTTTGTATGTGTTTATCAATAATGTATGAGATTGCCTCCTATGCTCCTTTTCCTTTATTCTCTTGCAGGCAGTAGATGTAGTTATCAGTTTTTAAAATTTCTAGGCAGCCAAAGGACTAGTATCACTTAAATAAAGAAGGTAAATTGTCCCAAAGTAGGAACAATTTCCCTTCATTATGGAACATAAAGTCCTCATATGAAGGGGGAAGAATTTCATAGCTAAAAGCTTTCAACTACAGAAGATTTATGAGTAACTATGTATGTTGTTTCAAAGTGGACTCTCTATAATTAATGTCTAGGGGTTATCTTTGGTATATAATGGATTTTGATTTTTTAAATATTATTAGATAATATACAGAAGAATATATTTAATTGTATGTAAGTTATGAGAAATAATAAAAACTCCTGCAAACACACCACCAAAACTAAGAAGTAGAATCAAAACTGCTGAGTCTTCTCTCTGTTCTCTACCCTGATCCCACCTTCCTGCTTTCACCAAAGAAATCACTCTGATCTTGGCTTTATGTTCAACATCCACATAATTTTTATCTGATTTTGCTTATTATTGAGATTTATAAAATTGATATCATACTTTAGTCTTCTGTGCTTGCTTTTTTTACTCAACATTATGTTTCTAAGATTCATCCACTTTACTTTAACTAGTGTTCATTCATTTGTACTACTGTATAATATTTTATTGTATAAATACAAGAAAATGTGTTTATTATTCTATTAATGATATTTGGGTTGTTTGGGGCCTATTATGGACAGTACTTCCATGAACATTTATTTTAATGTTTCCTGGTACACATGTGCAAGATTTAACAAAAGTAAAAGAGTAGACATACTAAGAGTAGAATTGCTGAGTTGTAGGGAATTCAAATATTCAACTTTAAAAATTCATGTCAAAATGT
This sequence comes from Mesoplodon mirus, assembly GCF_964341445.2. Lineage (NCBI taxonomy): Eukaryota > Metazoa > Chordata > Mammalia > Artiodactyla > Ziphiidae > Mesoplodon > Mesoplodon mirus. The sequence goes on along the minus strand of NW_028294919.1, from coordinate 9,184 downwards.
TTTCCAAAGTTATGGAATCAATTTTCAGCCCTTTTGCTCTATAGCTTCACCAGTTAGAATGGCCATTCTAGTTTTTTGTTCCTTGTATTAGTCTGCTCAGGTTGTCCTAGCAAAATACCTCAGATTCAGTGGCTTAAAAAACAAGAGATTTATCTTCTCACAGTTCTGGAGGCTGGAAGTCCAGGCTCAAGATGTTGGCAGTTTTGGGTCCTCCTGAGGCCTCTTTCCTTGACTTGCAGATGACCACTGCTTTCTTGCTATGTCCTCACATGGCCTTTTCTCTGTGTGTATACATCCCTCTTATCTCTTTCTCTTCTTACAAGGACACCAGTCATATCACTTAGGGCCCCACCATTATGACCTCATTTAACCATAATTATGTTTTTAAAGTCCCTGTCTCCAAACAGCCACATTGGGAAATGGGGCATCGACATACGAATTTTAGGGAACACAATTCAGTCCATAACAATTTTAATTTGTATTTCCCTAATTACTGATAGGCTGAGAATCCTTTCATCTGTTTAATTGTTGCCTATGTTTCCTATTCTGTGAAGTCCAGAGAATATCTTTTGTCCATTTTTCTACTGTTTATCTTTTTCCTACTTATTTGTATTGTTTTTTAAATACAAGCAAATAATCTTTGGTCAGCTATATATGACACAAATAAGTTATTTCATACCTTCTAACTTTTTTAATGTTGTCTTTTGATAAATAGCTGCTCTCAATTTTAATGAAATCAAATTTATCTTTTAGCTTAGTGTCTTTTTGTTCTACTTAAAATGTCCTTCCCTAGTTTAATGCTACCCAGATATAGTATATTTTCTTCTGAAAGTTCTAGTGTATCTTTGTTTTATATTCAAGCCATTAATGCACTTACAATCGACTTGTCTGTATTATCCAACTTCTTTGTTTTCTCATGAATAATTAAGTTTTCCAGGACCATTTTGGAATGAATGGATTTTTTAGGTGTGTCTGAGCTGTTCTTGACCATTCACATAAATTTCAGAATTGGCAATCCTGTAAAACCTCTATTAAGTATTTTTATTGTAATTGTATTGACTATATAAATTAAGTTGGGGGAACTTACACCATTATGATGAGTCTTTTCTATCCATAAACAAGATGTACGGGCTTCCCTGGTGGCGCAGTGGTTGAGAGTCCGCCTGCCAATACAGGGGACACAGGTTCGTGCCCCGGTCCAGGAAGATCCCACATGCCGCGGAGCGGCTGGGCCCGTGAGCCATGGCCGCTGAGCCTGCGCGTCTGGAGCCTGTGCTCCGCAATGGGAGAGGCCACAACAGTGAGAGGCCCGCGTACCGCAAAAAAACAAACAAACAAACAAACAAAAAAAAACCAAGATGTACCTCTCCATTTATTTAAGACTTCTTTAATATCTTTCAATAAGGTTTTATTTTCTCCATAAATGTCTTGCACATTTTTATTTAGATTTATTCCTAGGTAGTTTTTTTTTTTCAATTTTAAATACTTTTTAAGCTCTCTCTTTGTTCCTGGATTATAGAAATCCAATAGATTTTTGCATCTTGAGCTTATATCTAGCCATCTTGCTAATATTGTTTTTTAGTAAGAGAGGATTTTCTTAGCAAAGAGGAATAAATGTAAAATTAAATAAAAAGGTTATGGGTCAGCTCTGGTCAATAGAACTTTCCATGATAATGGAAATATTCTTAGTGCTGTCAAAAACGACAGCCATTAGTCACATGTGTTTTAAAATTTTTAAATGTAAGTTCAATAAAATTAAAATTTCAGTTCCTAAGTCAAACTTGCCCACATTTCAAGTATTTAATAGCCACTTGTGACTAATGGACACTATACTGGACATTGTATCTCTAGACTATTAGACTATGAAGCCATGGCGTCCTGGGATTTTATCTTTGTCAATGGCATAGTGAGATCTTTCATGTGACAGTTATTCTGTTATTAAAAAGAGAAGTTACTCAACCTAGTCATCCCTAACTTTTTGAAATAATCCAACATAGCTTTCACCATCCATGAATTTCTTGAATCATATTTATGTTTCTAAACTATTTCTTATGTCATGTGTTCACTTTGTAGCAAGTTCATTGTCCTAAAATGGCACATACCAAAGTATCAAGCGGTTCCCTTATTCCTGATAAGCTGTGATTGGATGAAGAAGACCTTGTTACCCTGCCTATCTGATTTTTATTATATTCAGATGTTAATCTGTATCAGTCTCCATATTCAAAATTCACCTTCAAAATTATATGTTATTCCCATGATGGTTGTCTTTATTTCATTTAGCTAGTATCATGACCTTATAAATGCAGTTTTGGTCATTTTCTACTAAAACCTCATATTTATCTGTGTGGAAATACATCTCCTACTTGTTTGCCCTCTTATAAACTCTTCCTGTAATTTAATCCTCATGAGCTTTATTTCCCCGAATTTTAATTACTTAATATTTTGTAAAACATTTAAGAGATCACTGGTATGCTCTTTTTTTCAATCATCTATACTTTTAAACAGTGTGTTGCAATAAGAAATAGTACTGGTAATCAGAAGACCAGAGTCCTAGTTTTACCCATAAAAATGAACTATATGTGCATTTAAATAAGTTTTATATAAGGTTATATAAGGTTTATTCTGATTCTAAAATTGTTATGATTATTTAGAAAATTATGTTTGAAATATGACATTATTCAAAACCAATAGAGGTTTGAAATTATTAAAAATCTACAAAGAATTCAACTATTTCACCTTTTTCCCTGATTTGATATTAAACTGTAATCCTTCATCTTTCACTTACAGCATGCTGTAGCTGCTGTTGACACAAAGACAAAATATAATGTCTAAATATTGTGTACTTGTTTTTTAAATGAATACTTTTGTTTAAAATTGTCTTTTACATAGATTCTTGATTCCCTTTTCACAACTTTTCCATTCCCCATGCTACTGCAATCAATCACTCATGATAGAAAATTATTCTCTTTTCTGTTTGCTAAAGCTCTTTTTAAAATACCAAGTTTCAGAGAGGCATGGACATATGTACACTACCAAACATAGGGTAGATAGATAGTGGGAAGCAGCCGCAGAGCACAGGGAGATCAGCTCGGTGCTTTGTGACCGCCTGGAGGGGTGGGATGGGGAGGGTGGGAGGGAGGGAGATGCATGAGGGAAGGGATGTGGGAACAGATGTATATGTATGACTGATTCACTTTGTTATAAAGCAGAAACTAATAAAAAGAAAAAAAAAAAAAGAAGGCAGACAAAAAAAAAATGGATATATGTATATGTGTAACTGAATCACTTTGCTGTAAACCTGAAACTAACACAACATTGTAAATCAACTATACTCCAATATAAAATAAAAATTAAATTGAAAAAAAATAAAAATAAAAATAAAATACCAAGTTTCAAATGATCATCAATTCAAGAAACTTTGGGAAATGAACCTCATAATTTCCAGAATGAATATTTTGTTTCACTGGCTACCAGGACACCATCCTCTCCTAGATTTCTCCCCTCTCACTCACCATTCCTTGGCAGTCTCCCTTGGTGATGCCTCCCATCCCTCAATGTCTGTTAGAATGCCCTAAGGCTCATTCCTGGCCCCCTTCACTCTCCATCTACCTTAACTACTCATGAGTTTTAATCTAGTCCCATTACTTTAATGGGAAGATGACTTATGACTCCCCAATTCATACTTCTAGCCCTAAGCACTCACCTAACCTCCAGACTCCTAATTCCAATTTCCCACTAAATATCTCCAATCTATGCATAATAGACATTTCAAACTTAGCAAATAAAACTAAATATTTTGCTTTGATCCATCCATTGCACTCCAGTTTTTCCTGGCTCCATAACTCATCCAGTTGCTCAGGCCAAAAAATGTTAGATTCATCCTTAAACTCTCACTTTCCCACAATTCCTATGTCCAGTCCATCAGAAATTCTTGCCAGTCTAACTTGAAAATACATCCTGAATCCACCTACCTCTCACCTTACTCTTGCCGTCTTTTCTTACTCCAAGCCATCATTGCTTGCCTCATCTAATGCAATAGGCAGCCTCTTCCACAACCTCCTTGCTTTCTCCCCTCTTGCCCCAATCCTTATAGTCTATAACCAATACAATAGCCGGAATAATCACAAAAAAACCATGAATCATATTACATTATTTCCCAAAACCTGTTCCCATCACTTTAGAATAAAAATTAAACTTTTTACCTGTCCCACATGCTTTATTCAGTATTTCTTCTGCCCTACTCTCCAAGCTCGTTTACTACTACTATTCTTTCACACACACATCCAGATTTTCTTTCTGCAGTGGCTTTCCCAACATCAGGGCCTTTGCACTTGCTATTCCCTAAAACCTGGAAGATTTAAAAAATCTGTAAGATTCCTCCAAGCAAGATCTTAGAAGGTATTTACATTTCATTTTGTAGAGACATTTGGTAGAAGACATTTTTGCAGAAGATAGATACATTTTACTTTGGCGGCTATTCACATATCTGGCAATTTCCAAGTTGGTTAAATAACAAATGTGAATTGATGAAGCTAAAATAAAAGAACTGTAGTTGGTGAGACCTATGTGTTTTAAACCATGAACTTTGAGGAATTGTAGACATGCAAACTACACCATGGTTTCAGTGTTAATGTGTGAGAATTAGCTAAGGTATTTTCCAAATACTCATTACTCTCTAAAGAGCTTCTGAGCAGGAAATCAGAACAGGGCCTGTGGACCTGAATTTTATCTAGTACCACAGTTGATTCTGTTGCAGATGGTTTTCAGTCAGCCCTTTGAGAGACACCAAGCTGGGGTATTTGCCCAGATATGATTACCAATGGTCATGCAAGTCACCAATGAGATACAATCGAGAATCAACAAATGACTGAAAAGAGTGACAAAAGAAGAAGAGGATCCAGTAAGGACCAGTAGAGACGCTATCCCAAGCACTCTTGGCTAGGAGTTTTACAAATCCATTCATATAAATGGATGATAGTTAACAGCCAAATGGCACTGCATATTTTTTTAAGTTGCTGAGTATTAAAGTGTATGGCTAAGCATCATAAGTTTTGTTAAATTATATTTTGGTTGCTATAAAATTAGGTGTACATTGTGTGTCATAGATGTAGGGATACAGATGTGTAAATATATGTCGTTGTTTCAGTTCTTCAGCTGATACTTCATAATGTCTTTGCAACTTCTAAATGAAGGACCTCTTCAAATATTGTTTAGAAAGAAAAGATGCCTGTTCATCCCTGTCCACCTCCCTTTCTTCATCCCCTTCCTTGTCCCTTCCCTTCTTTTTTTTTATATCTTTATTGGAGTATAACTGCTTTATAGTGTTGTGATCCCTTCCCTTCTTGAACAAATTAGTCCATTAAGTGAGGTAAAATAACCCTTTGTCAGCATGGGGGAGGTGGGCATTCAAGGAACCACATGACTTGGCATTAGGTCTCAGAGTCTGAGAAAGGGGAGAGGATGTCTGCATAAGGGAGCCTGGAGTTGACTGCTGAAGTCTGATTCGTGTGAAAGGGCATCCACATGAGGAAGTGGCCTTGGCAACCACTCTGTACAGATTGTCATAACCCGTGCCAGGTGCAGAAAATGTGTGGATGGGAAAGTGGCAGCTACAAGAATTTACTTAAATACAGGAAGATTGATCAAATAATTAAGGATATTAAGAATATGGTAATCAGTGTTATTTTAATATCTGTGGAGGGAGTTAAAATATGAAAAGGGCAAAAACTAGAATGAAAGGGTGTTGAAAGGGAATGGAGGATGTTAATGTGAACACATGATTTTCAATATAGAGACATTATAGAAATAAACATAGACTATATGTATGCATATGTTTATGAACGTGTTTGTGAATATGTGTAAATGGTTATGAATATGTGTTTTCATATGTGTGTATGTATATATGTCCATAAATCCCCTAGCTCTGCCTATTGAGAGTACCTGGGACCACTGCTTCCCAAGAGCAATGAATACACCTAGTGTCCAGATCTTGATTTCTAAATACAGCTCTCCAACTGAAGGAACTAAAGGTCTTTGGAGAAATGGCTGATTCTAGAACCACTATAGGGAAAATATAAGATGACCCTAGAACATACTATTGTTTCAAGAAGTAAGGGATCAGCCATAAAAAGAAACGACATTGAGTTATTTGTAGTGAGGTGGATGGACCTAGAGTCTGTCATACAGAGTGAAGTAAGTCAGAAAGAGAAAGACAAATTCCGTATGCTAACACATATATATGGAATCTAAAAAAAAAATGTCATGAAGAACCTAGGGGTAAGACAGGAATAAAGACACAGACCTACTAGAGAATGGACTTGAGGATATGGGGAGGGGGAAGGATAAGCTGTGACAAAGTGAGAGAGCGGCATGGACATATATACGCTACCAAACGTAAAATAGATAGCTAGTGGGAAGCAGCCGCATAGCACAGGGAGATCAGCTTGGTGCTTTGTGACCACCTAGAGGGTTGGGGTAAGGAGGGTGGGAGGGAGGGAGACGCAAGAGGGAGGGGATATGGGGATGTATGTATATGTATAGCTGATTCACTTTGTTATAAAGCAGAAACTAATACACCATTGTAAAGCAATTATACTCCAATAAAGATGTTAAAAAAAAGAAGAAGAAGGGAGATATCAAAGAATAATTGGGAAACATCAAAGGATATGGAAGCCAAACTGAAGGGGTTTCCACTGGACAAATCTTGAACAATCTAAGCCTCAAAATAAATAATGGTAGAAACGTATTATAGTCAATTGAATAAAATAGGAGTCTATGAGTTCATACTGATTTAAATAATTAAATTGAATAAATTATGTTTGATGAGGAACAGGATATTTACATAATTACAAAGTGCCTTACCACAAAAATTATTAATAATGAAGGAGAAAAAAATAACTTTACAATGGAGAAGACTGGGTGATATACACCTTAATCAAATGAGTAAAATAATATTCCAGTAAGGTTACAAGTTAAAAGTTTGCCGAAATTGTTTGATAGGAAGCAGTGAGAAGAACAGAGCTTCACCACTGTGTTATTCCTGCCAACTACACATATCCTGAATAATCATGAGACAAATACAAACAGCTAAATCCTACAAAATAGCTGATCCATATTCTTTAAAATTTTCTAGTTTATGAAATTCAAGGGAAGCCTGAGAAAATTTTCCAGATTAAAAAACTAAAGAGACAGGACAACTAAATGCAACATGCGACACTGGGCTGATCCTTTCATTATGAAGGACATGATTGGGATAATTGACAAAACTTGAAAGGGGTCTGAGGATTAGTAGCTCTGTAGTCATGTGTCAGTGTTAATTTCCTGATTTTCATGATTATATTTGGATATATGTTTGTAGGAAATACTAGAGGATTTGGGGGAGACATTGCATTGTGTTGGCAACTACTCTCAAATGGTTTGGGAAATAAATTATTTTTATTGTCATTTCAACCTTTCTTTAATTTTCGAGATTGTTAAAAGAAGTCAAACAAAGGAGAAGACCCCTGAGTCAGGTAACCCTCCTTTTCCTGGCGACTCCCATAGTTAAAAGCTCAGTTTACAATGGTGGTCAGTTTTTCAGTCTATTTGTGCTAATTTTTGTTACTAACAACATAGCATCTTATTTTCTATTTGAGGTTTTTGGATTTTTCCTAATTATGCTTTTGCTTTTTATTCTATCAAATGTCTATGAATTTGATAAAGTCCTCGGTATTAACACAAAATCAGTAAGATTCATAAAAATAAAAATAAGTTCTTGGAGAAATTTATAAATTTCTACCTGCATTCAAATTGGAGTAAGTTGGCAAAAAATTTATAAGGGGAAAATACTATAAGGAGCACTCCCATTCAGAAACTCAAAATGGTTGCACGTGTTTATCCTGTAAGAGGTCTGTGATGAAACAGCAGGATGAAGGCTATATGTCCAAACTTAAATGCAATCTTTTAAATCACCTTTCATGTCAGGCCATGTAAGAACTGGGCAATTCAAGAAGTAAATTAGAACAATTCTTATTTTCAATAATTTCTTAGGTCAACACTTAGAATAATGAAAAACTTATCTTTAACTCCAAGAAATCTGGACAGTTATTAAAGCAAATGTGTTGTCCTACTGGCCTACACCTGGTTATAAACAGCAGTACAACTTCAGAAAACCCTGGACACTGAGTGGACTTTCTAAATATAGCTTTTTCTTTCTATAAAGGTGTTTTACAAGAATGCTATCTTTTGTGAAAATGTGGCCTTTATAAAGGGTACACTAAGGTCTGTGACTTTTAGACCTAGAAAAGATTTGAAATATTTTCTTAGCCTGGGAATCCACATTTTAGAGGCATAGAAAGAGAAACCCAATGAAATTAAATATTTTGCCCACCATCAAATGGCAAACAAGTAATAACGACAGCACCCAAGCCTCTGTCTTCTAAATCCATTGAATGCAGCATAAATAGATTGCAATAACTGCTGATTTTCATTGTCCTCAACACTACATTTCTTCTGCGCCTTATCCCTCTTCTTTTAAGAGGGATGACAACATTATCTGCAAACTTTATCTATAACTATTTTTTTTTAAATTTTGCTGTTTTGTAACTCATTTTTGAAGAATGCTGTTTTTATGTTGAAAATGTGTAAGGACATTTACCTTCTTTCTTGAAACACCTTTGCCTGCATTTATCACATTTTATTTTGAACTATTGTGTAGCAATAAGTATAAAAGCGCGTCTAGTAGAGGAGATAGTGTCAGAGGCAACAAGGTGTGTGTATGGGGGGGGGTCGGGGTTAGAGTTGACATACCTTAAGGGAGATGAGGAGAGAAGGAAGAGAATAGAAATTTTATTTATTTGAAAAAATATGATGGCAAGTTAGAGAATTTTGGCTACACTTAATACAATATAGCTTTCCTTAACTTAAATTCCGGGTTAACTTCCACTGTTTACATTGCCACAGACTAGGGAATAAACAAAGCAAAAAGATTTTTGGTACCACCATTTTGTGTTAATTTCATAAAGATTTCTACGAGACTTTTTAAAAATAAATTGAAAAACGAAAGTCTTGTCTTTAGCTTATTTTCCCTGCATGCTTGCACTTTAATAAGTTGATAAATGACATTTAAACTCAATAGTTATGATTAATTCTGTCCCACAATTTTTAAAAGCACTGGGGATTGTGTGCACGTGCATGCGCGCACCTT